>NC_072892.1:170720003-171023033 GCF_027943255.1 Anastrepha obliqua
GAGCTAAAATAGGAACGAACGGAACTTTTTTCTGATAACTTCGGGTTTATTTATTCAAAATAGTCCGCTTTGACCTCGATACACTGTTTTGTGCGATCTATAGGGTGGGCCATGTAAAATTTGCTTTTTGAATCGGCTACAAAAAAAAACTAATCAATATTTTTTCAAACTTTTTTTTTTATTTATGAATGAAAAATAATGTCGTTCAAATGACTGCCACGACTGGCTTTACAGTAGGCCATTCGATCAACCAAATTTTTAAGCACATTTTCAATTGTTTGGGCTCCAATTTCATGAATGGCAAATTCGATTTCGTGTTTTAAAGCATCAATCGTCTATGGATGGTTCTCATAGCATTTGTCCTTAATGGCTCTCCACAAAAAATAGTCCAACGGGCTTAAATCACAGCTCCGAGGCGGCCAGCCAATTGATATCGGAATTCAAAAACGGTAGCCAAAAGTTCGAGTGTAACTTTGGCATTGTGATAAGTTGCACCGTCCTGTTGAAACCAAATATCATCCATGTCATCCTCTTTAATTTTTGGAAACAACTCGTTAAGCATGTCACCATAACGCTCGCCATAACCGCGGCTCCTCGCACATTTTCGAAAAAAAATGGCCCGATGATGCCGCCAGACCAAAAACCGCACCAAACAGTGACTCGTTGTGGATGCATTTGCTTCTCTACAGTAACGAGTGGATTTTCTGAGCCCCAAATCCGACAATTTTGCTTATTGACGTAGCCACCGATGTGAAAATCAGAAAAGAAGAAGAAGACTCACCACTTTGGAAATAGATTTTCAATATTTCTCAATTTTGTTCAAGTGTATAGCGTCCCATTTCGTAAATTTCAAATCTTTAAATAAATTATGAACACATTTGACATGTCATTTGTGTAACCATTCTCAAAAAAATAGGTGGTTCAAAAAGCAAACGCTATATGGCCCACCCTGTAGCTAAAAAATTACCCTTTACAAGAGAACGAAGAGCGCAGTAGCCATCATTACATCGCGCTTCCATTGGGATGGTCCCCCTATGATTGCCATCAGTCTAGTGAGTAGCGATGCCATCTTGGCGGCTGTCTCTGCTGCGTGTTTTTTTTGGGCTCATAAAGTTAGCCAACTAAAATAATTGGGGTTATGAAAATTTTAAAGTGTCAAAGAGGTGTTAAATATTACCTGAACTGTTTGCCTTTGTTGAATAAAAATAAACATCAACAATTTTTTGTTTCGTTACATCTAAGTGTTCATTTTATTTATTCATTTATTTATCATTTTTATATGTATATGTTTCTTAATTTATTTTTTATATCCGTAATGATGCTTACACATACACATACATATTTATGCATTAATAGTATTAATTGTAATAATAATATAACACAAGATTAATAATATTAAATGGTTGGTTGCTCTGCTCCATTTCTCTTTAATATTATATTTTTGTTTTATTTTCATTTTTATTTTTTTATTTTTTTTTCTTTGTAACTTTAATTAATTTGGGTTTTCACTATAAATACATATTTAATCAATCATTTAATGTGTTTTACAATACCAGGTTTTGACTCCAACAAAGTGTTGATGATTCATTCGCTAATGGCTCAGCTGCAGCTACAGCGACTAACGTTACACATACCAGCACAAGTACGCACACAAGTGTACCCGTATGCATGTGTATATGTATGTATTAGTGTGTGATTCTTATTATTTATAAAATACAGTGCATATACGACTTATAATTATGTAAATGTAATTACATTTTACTGCGTGTGTGTTATTACCCGGTTTTGGGTGGGGGTGTACGAGCAGGGGTGAGTGTATGCACATCTGAGTGGCAATGATTGAAGCGCACACTTACATTCGTATTTCTATTAAATTAGTAAATTATTTGCAGCAAATTTGTTTCGTTACTTAGTGAATTTCGGTTCTCGGGGATGATAGGGTAACAAAATTTCACAAAAAAAAATTAAAGTACAATAATAAAAAAAATATAAAAAGCAAACAAAAAAAATCATGAGAGACTAAAACTCCTTTATTTAGTTGCAGTAAGTCGTCATTTAAAATTTTTAAAATTAATTTTATTTAATGCAATGATTCGAACAGCGTATTTTTTAGTACCATGGAAAGTATTGGACATAATCCTAATACCTACGTCAGGAAAACTCTTAGATATGACGTGCAATTGACCAACAGGTCTGTTTCCTATTTAATCGAAAGCCTTTGAAAAACGTATACTGAATCGGCTCAACCCTATAACTGAGCAGGTCAATACAACTTCTCCAAACAAGCATTTGAAAATGGAGAATACTATGTCGGCGTCTTGGAGGATGGTTCCACGCAAGTGGGCAAAGTTACTGATCGTCATTCCCTTGGGAGTGGCCAGAACGATTCTTCTGCATATGGTTCAAGCAGCTGACAACTCCCGGGACTAGCCCACGTATCCTCTGGGTAGCTTTCGAACACCCGTTCGGGAGTGAGCTAATGTGAGAAGGCGAAGCATTCCAGGATAGCTGGTGGTGCGCTGGGTTTGGGACCCGCCACTTAAAAACCTTCCCCAAACAAAACATACACAAAGCCTCGGATGAGAACTTCCAACACTGATAACGATACCTGAAAACGAACTAAGGACTATGATTTGAGGGCATCTACCTGGAATGTTCGCTCCCTTAATGGGTGCCTCTGCCCCAAGAGATGAAAAGGACGGGATAAGGCAAGAAAACCATAGGACCTTGCAACGTCTACTACAGCTGCCATGTAAAGGAGCGCAAATTTGGTGTGGGATTTGTTGTGGGAGAGAGACTTTGTCGCCAAGTACTGCCGTTCACTCCGGTGGACGAGCGTCTCGCAATAATCTGCATCAAAGCGCGACTTTTTAACATTTCGCTAATTTGCGCCCACGTCCCTACGGCAGAGAAGAACGATGCGATCAAAGGTTCTTTTGGTGCTTGGCGATTTCAGCGCCAGGGTGGAAAAGGAGGGAATTTTTGGTCCCACAGTCGGGAAATTCCGAAACATCCGGTAACGGACAGAGGCTGATCGACTTCGCCGGGGTCCGAAACATGGGCCATGAGCATCTGCAGCACCAGATTACAGCATAAAATGATTAACCAAGCTACCTGGCGGTCCCCTGATCGAAAAACGCGAAACCAGATCGATTACGTTGTGATATATGGCAGTCACGCTTCTAGTGTATTAGATGTACGTACGATCCGAGGACCTATATGATCGACTCGGAGCATTACCTCGTTGCAGCCAAACTGCGCACACGCCTCTATGCAGCAAAAAACGTGATGTACCTACGCAAAGAATGTTCGACATCGAAAAGCTGCAATCACAACAGACAGCCAGAAGATTCGCCATTCGACTCTCACTCCTGCTCTCAGAGAGTACTGCCCAACAAACCGGCATGCAGGAGCAATGGAGCAACATTTCTCGTTCTCTACGTACCGCCGCCGAAGAAGAAATCGGATTCCGGCGAGTCCGAAAAAACAATTGGTACGACGAGGAATGTCATGCTGCCGCCGACAGAAAAGATGATGCCTATAGAGTCACGCTACGATCGCGCGCAACGCGAGCCATGTGGGATCGCTACAGAGAGCTAAGAAAGGAAGAGAGACGTATTATCCGGCAGAAGAAACGTGAGCCCGAAACACGTGAGAGCGAGGAGATTGAGATGCTGGCCAACAGGAACAGCGACCGAAAATTCTACCAGAAAGTTCGGCGGCGTACAGAAGGTTTCAAGACCGGGGAGTTTTCCTGTAAGAAAAAAGACGCCGCCCTAGTGACTGACAAACAGAGCATACTTAACTTATGGAGGGAACACTTCTCCAACCTACTAAGTAGTGACAGCTGCGCATGTCACAGAGAATGTGAAGATCCCGATACCCCAATCGTTGACGTCGGAATTCACGTCGAAATTGACGTCCCACTACCCGACCATGACGAGGTGAGAATTGCGACAGCGCGGCTAAAGAACAACAAAGCCGCGGGCCCCGACGAACTGCCGGCTGAGCTATTCAAACATGGCGGCGAGGAGCTGGTAAGGTGCATACATCAGCTTCTATACAAAATATGATAGGATGAAAGCATGCCTGCCCATTACAATTTTAGTGTGCTCTGCCCAATCCATAAGAAAGGCGATCCTGCAATCTGTGCCAACTACCGCGGGATTAGTCTTCTAAATATCGCCTATAAGGTTCTAGCGAGCTTATTGTGTGAAAGACGGAAGCCCACCGTCAACCAATTGATTGGATTTTATCATCGACATCTACCATCGACCAAATATTTAGAATACGTCAAATCTTTCACAAATAGCCATGAAAGGTGAATCGACACACACCACCGTTTCATCGACTTCAAAGCTGCATTCGACAGTACGGAAAAGAGTTACTTGTATGCCGCTATGTCTGAATTTGGTATCCCCGCAAAACTAATAAAGCTATGAGCTTTATTAGTTTTGCTCAACACCAGCAGCGCCATCAGAATTGGGAAGAACCTCTCTGAGCCGTTTGATACCAAACGAGGTTTCAAACAGGGTGACTCACTGTAGTGTGACTCTTTAACCTGATGTTGGCGAGGATCGTACGAGCCGCAAAGCTTAATCGCTCAGGCACAATTTTTTATAAGAGCGTACAATTGTTGGCGTATGCCGATGATATCAACATCATCGCCCTTAACAAACGCGCTGTTAGTTCTGCCTTCTCCAAACTGGATAAAGAGGCAAAGCGAATGGGTCTGGTGGTGAACGAGGACAAAACGAAGTACCTCCTGTCATCAAATAAACAGTCGGCGCACTCGCGTATCGGCACCCACTCACTATTGACAGTTGTGATTTCGAGGTTGTAAAGCACTTCGTGTACTTAGGAACCAGCATTAACACCGATAACAATGTCAGCCTTGAAATCCAACGTAGAATCTCTCTTGCCAACAAGTGCTACTTTGGACTAAGTAGGCAATTGAGCAGTAAAGTCCTCTCTCGACGAACAAAACTAACACTCTACAAGGCTCTCATCATGCCCGTCCTAACGTATGGCGCAGAATCTTGGACGATGACAACATCCGATGAAGCGACGCTTAGAGTGTTTGAGAATAAAAGATTCTGTGCAAGATTTTTGGACCTGTGAACGGTGGTGACGGCGAATATCGTATGCGATGGAACGATGAGCTGTATGAGCTTTACGAAAACATAGACATAGCGCAGCGAATAAATAATCAGCGGCTACGTTGGCTGAGTCATGTCGTCTGAATGGATACAAATGCTTCGGCTCTGAAAGTATTCGATGTGGTACCAGCTGATGGTAGCAGAGGAAGAGAAAGATATCCTCTGCATTGGAAAGATTAGGTGGAGAAGGGCTTGAGTTCACTTGGTGTGGCCAACTGGCGCTGACTAGCACGAGAAAGAAAGGACAGGAATGCCATCAACAAGAAGGAGAAACCTACTAGAGTCCGAGAGATTTGCCGAATTGATGACGCAGTCCGTTGATCGATAATACATATAAAGAAGGGAATGGAGAGATCATTTTCGAAGAATGCCCAGCAGTATAAGTATAAATGCGCTTAGGCGTCAAAATAAATAACCTTCGATGCCAGAGACGACCACCAAAAAGATGAAATGAATGTTGAATCTCAAAGTCAGTTGAGAACTAAGTGCAAACGGTAGTTGAGGATATGCTTATATGTGGCTATAATTTTTTGAAACCATTATTTTTCTGTTTGCTCTTTTTCAGATAAGACATGGAGGACTACAACTTAACTCAAGGAATGCAGTTATCATCGCTATATGCACAAATCACACCAATTTGGAAATCTTTAACTTCCTTAAGTGCGCCCTTTTATTCGTTCGTAAGGTTCGCCGTGAATTGAAAGCATCAGGTGGCGATGCAGGATTTGTAGCAAAACGCCAAAAATACGTGAAACATTCTGATTGTGTGCGGTCTGCAGAATTTATTCAACAAGTTCAAGCGATCATTGGTGAGAATCCTCAAAAATCAATGGGAGCACTCGCAAGGGAGCTTACTGCTTCTGAGGGTCTTCTCCATCGAATTGCCCATGAAGATCTCCGGTAGAAATCCTACCTTATGCGCAGCAGACAAATCAAAAGACTAGCAGCATAAATGACCAGAACGGCAGATGACTGTGTTCCAATCCTACAGAGGTTCTTGTTGTTATGCACCCAAAGTTTGCAGCCACTGTTAAGGTTTTCGGTATTGTAATCAACAAAAGACATGCCACCACACTTCCTTACTCAAAGACTTCGAGTGAATTTTTCTGTATATATCGAAATTCTAGAGGCAGTAATGAAACCTTAGATTGATAAAGTACGCAGTGACAGTCCACACATCTTTCAGCGAGACTCTGCACCTCCATATAAAGCGATAGTGACACAGGATTGAATGGATGAAAATTTCTGTGACCACATAACACCGAACTTATGGCCTCCTAACTCCCTAGATCTCAATCCCCTGGATTGCTAAGTGTGAGGCTTGGTTGGGTGGGAAACCAATAAGCATCCTCCTAACACCATTCCGTCTCTGAATAAAGGATAAAGAATGCAATCCCTCAAAATAACTATGAATCCCAAATTGTAGGAGATATCAGACTGCACGCGAAGTTAACAGAACGTAATGGCTCTCCTACAACCACAAACAAACGTCAAGTTGAATAAATATGAAGCGAAGGGATGCCTGCAGACTCGCGGCAGTGATAACTGGGTTCCCTTTTTTTGGTTCATGCCGAATAGCAGATAAAATTTATCAGCTACACTGGCTGGTTCTGCGTAGAGATAAACAACATTGAGTGCGCCACAAATCCAACACCTGCTGGTTTTCACAAAAAGGGCGATCATTTTTTGTTTGCCAAACGAGTTGACTCCTCTCGAAAGTTGAGTATTCACCGCTGCTTAGTGAGGTTTATTTTTAGTGAAGTTTATTTTTAGTATGAATTAAAAGTCAATTAGTAACATGAAAAAATAAAAATGTGAAAAAAATTAGGTACCATAAAATATTAGATGCATTTTTTTGTCATTTTGGTTATCTGCCACATAGACATTTTTTTTATGATTTGTAATTTTTTTCTTAAAAAAAAAAAAAAACAAAAAATAAATAAAAGATAACAATAAAGCATTAATTGTGAATAATGCGTGCATTTAATCGCGTTTTTTTTTTGCTGTTCAGTTACTACAATAGTTTTTTCAACTTTTTTCCCGGTGCATTCATTTCTATGCATAATTCATTTATAATACAAATTTTACTAATTTTTTGTTTGCATCTTTGGTCTCTTTACTTTGTGTATGTCTATATTTTCTATTTGAATTTGCTTTCAGTACAAGCTAAAATTGTATTTCTATTTTTATAATTTTTTTTTATTTTATTTTTTTTTTGCCCATTTGCTATTATTCACTTTATTTGCTGGCATTTGTTGCAATCTGTTATGTGCAGTTTAATCAAAGTTGCTTTATTTTTTATTTTTTAATCGTTTATAATTTTTTTTTTGTATTTATTTTTGTTTTGCACCCAAGCAAAAACACACACCACGCAGCAGCAATTTTTCTTTTTTTCAACCATTTCGTGGTTTTTTATTTAAATTTTCTCTTGACTATTCGACGAAATTCACATTAAATAATTTATATTTTTATTTGTGGCCCTTTGTGTACTATTAATGGGTATGTTGAGTTTTTTGTTGCCTTTTATTTTTTATTTATTTATTTATTTTTTGTTTTTGCTTTCTATTTACTCATTTAAATTTTATCTTATTTTTGTGTTAATCACTTAAAACATAGCCGCAATATTCTATACAATAACACATTAATAATTATGAGCGTGAATGGCTTAAAATGTGCCACTGTATGTATGTTTGCATATATGTATGTATGTATGTATGTATAGGTAGACAACATTATCTCTATGCCTTTGTTTTTGTTTTATTTCCATTAAACTATTTTTTCGGTGTTTTAAAACGGTATTTACATTTTGCTTTTTTTTTTCGAAATAAAATTCTAGCCTTATTTTACAAGTATTTTTTTTTTTTGTTTTTTTTTTTTTCTTTTTTAACTGTTCGTTATATTTGCGTTTACAAGCGAGAATTTACATTTTTAATAAAATTTTGCTTTGGTGGTTCTCTCTTTTTTACGGTTTTTCTGTTTTTTGTTTAGTTTTTTTTTTTTGTTTGATTTGCTCAAATGCAGCAAATATTCTAATTTTATTTCACTAATTTAAGTGGTGTTCTTTGAATCGTAAAAAGTCGGTGCAAGTGAGTTCGCTGAAATGCGAAAATTCAAATTCCCATTTCTATTTTTTCATAATTCTCAGTTGTCTTGCATTTGTGAATTAATTTTTAGACTTGAATTTATTTACAAGCTTCTACTATCTAATTATTTACTAGAAATTAACATTCATTATTTACAAGTTAATTTGTGTAGCCGCGCGTATGAAGAATCGCGTTGCCATAAGTAATTTTCGCCACTTCATTTGGTGGGCTCAAATTGTCATTTACTTTGCCACGCAAAGGCTGTCTGGCTTTATACAAAACTGCAGTGTGAAAGTTAATCGAGGAAAAACACTAAATTTTTTTTTCGGAAACAAAAATTATATACATTACACCAGTGCTGGACAAAACGGAGTTGATGCTATTCATCAGAAAATATAAACCTCCACCCTTTCGACTTCCCAAATTAAAGAACTATGTTCTCCCGCTCTCATCGGAAGTAAGGTATCTTGGAGTGATACTTGACCCCAAGCTCCACTGGAAGCTGCGCAGCGAAAATCGAGTTAAGAAGGCCAGTATAGCCTCGGCGAAAAATGGGGTCTCAAGCCATGTAACGTACTCTGGATGTTCAACTTAGTGGCTCTGTCAAGTTTGAAATATGGTTGCCTAGTTTGTCAGTAGCTTTTCGAAAGGACTATACCACCACTCAATTAGAGAGAATGCAGCGACCTGCATGTATTGGTATCACTGGGGCGTGTAGAACATGCCGCTCTTTGAGTCATTTAAACTTAATTCTCGTTGATCTTCAAGTTCAATCCATTGCTGCTCAGACCGCTATTAGGTTGAAGGAGATTGACCTCTGGAGGCAACTTCCTGTAGGACATAGTAGCATCTTGAAGCAGATCTCTCCATCCGCAAACTGGGTTTTGACAAGACTGGCAAGACTGGAAAGATTGGAGAGTCGGCACGGACATAGGTACCTCTGTTTTCACTGACGAATCCAAGATGGAATCTGGAGTGGGAGCGGGGGTTTTCTCTAAATCAGCCAGCATTTCGGACTCCTTTAAGCTGCCGGAAACAAACAGCGTTTTTTAGGCAGAGATTTTCGCAATCCTGCAAGCATGCAAAATGCTTCAAGATCTCTGTTGGAAGGGAGAGATTAATATTTTTTCCGATAGTCAAGCTGCGATCAAGGCCCTGTCATCGCGATATTGCAGCTCTCTTCTAGTTAACTCCTATAAGGAGGAACTCAAACGTCTCGAATGTGCAGGAAACATTTCCTTTATCTGGGTTCCTGGGCACAGGAATATAGAGGGAAATGAAATTGCCGATGAGCTTGCCAGGAAAGGGTCGACAGAAACGGTTTCAGTTGTCCCCTTCTCAGACATCGGTGTCCCTTTAGCCGTCGTTAAAGGGATTCTTCGTCATTGAATTTCCAAACTCGAAGCTGTGTTTGCCGGTCACTGGACGATCGGAACATACGTGGAAAAATTATGGTTACTATTTAACCCCTATTGCAGAAGCTGTGGGGATCCTGCAGATAAAGAGACTGTTGAGCCCTTTCTCTGCAAATGTCCGGCTCTGGCGCCTAGGCGCTTGAGATTCCTTAGCGTGCCATTTGGGGATGGCCTGAGGAAATTCTCCAGCCTAGATCCCTTTTATCTATTCGACTACATCAGCAAGCGTGGATGGTTGTAGATGATTTTCTCTTCTCTAAATTTTCTCGCAGGTAGTGGTCCACATTAAATATAGTATCAAAACAGCACGTAGTTGATGTGTACCTGTGGTACTCTTGCCATCTAACTTAACTGCATACCTTCACCAGTGCCGGGAGTTTCTCTACCGGAAGGAAATAGGAAATCGCCTACCAAGAATTAAAAAAAATTTACATTTCTAAAATATAAAGATCCAAATGCTGGAAAAAGATTTTTTTAGTAGCCGTCGCCTCTCGGTAGGCAAGGCCACATTACGTAATATATTGTAGTTGAAACACTGTTCCTCCCACAAGATGTTCTTTGAGTCCTCGATTTGCGGAAAGGCTTTGCGTAGGCGACCAAAATATGTAGTTGACAGACAAAGACGAGCTCCTGATGATCACTAAACGGATCCTCCGTCTTCGCTCGAATCAGGTTTGAGGTCTTTGGCACTGATGTGTTAAGAAGCGGCCATCTTGGCTCCTTGGCACCACAAGATCTACTCAGATTTCTTCCGAGATCGGGTAGATTTAAAGAAAATTAAAAGGGAATCCAAGTGTAGTACAATGGACTTAATTAATGTCTGAGTGCTGCACTTGCTAGTTGTCCCGACAAAAAAAAGAAAAACGTCCAGTCAGAGCGATTAAGAAACCTGTAAGGTTGTTTGTGCCGGCCAGTTCTTTGAAGTTTTTAAAAAGCAGTTTGCCAAGGGTTAACATCCACGCCTCCCATAGGGCAGGGCCTGCACAGGGGAAGTGAAAGATAGTTTCCTTCTGCTGTGACTGATTACAACTACGACAGTAAAAATAAATTGTAAGGAATGCCCATTTTGGCTGTCTGCACTCCAATGGACCAGAAGTTGGTTACTGCCCTTAAAGCTGGTAAGGCTTATTCGCAAGGGGGTAAGGCTTATTCTCAAGGTGGTGAGGCTACTTCTGCTTTGTTCCACCAGTTTAGGCTATCCGCCAGAAAATCTATATAGCCCTTAAAAGATTGGCCCTTAAAAGATTAGATATAGCCCCAATCTGCGCTTAGCAGTCCCTAAGCTCCTTTTGAAGACGCACAGATTTTTCAATTCAAGGTCTTTAAGAATATATACCAGCTCCAACACCCCAATCCATTTCTGAACCATCTTATGGCTTAAAGATACTTACTACTATTGTTTAAGTACCATCCGGCTGCAGAACCTATTTCATTCTTGGACCCATCGTTAAAGAAAATATTCGTCAAATTTCTTTGGAATCAGAGCCAGTAATCGGGATCAGTTCAGCAAGAATCATGAACTACGGATCAGTGATTGTGTATGCAATTTACATAAAGAGCAATGGTCGAGAACCGGAAAGTGTTTTTGTGATGAACCCGAACAGCAAACTGTCGAACCTTCTTCTAAAATTTGGTAGAAAAGGTGCTTGGTTGATGGACACAATCCATGGAGTCAGCATATCATCAGTGCTGGAATTATTGAGCACCCGATGTGTCGGTCTTGCTTAGAGCAGCCGCATAGTACTGCGCATTTTATCTCTCAGTATCCTGCCTTTGCTAGAGCACGGCTACGAGTTTTGGCTTCCGATATCGTGAGAATGAGTAATATTCGTTATCTCAGACTGGAGTATATGATTCAGATTTGATTACGAATCTGGAAAACCCTCACAGGACTAGAGTCTGAGCAATTTTTTTATTTCTATTTTCAGAAATTTAAAACACAAATCGCCCGTTCAGCCAAACTACGTTGGCCAGTATTGAATAACTTTTCACTTTTGCACACTCTTTTCTGAGTTTAAATGACACTTTTGAACCCACGCGCGTCTACAGGTAGACATAAATTTTCACTAAATTTACATACACATACATTGAAACTCTGAATGCTCAGTTTTATACAAGCATTTCTCATCAAATATTTGCCTTTCGCTTTGCTTTTTGCTTTGCTTTGAAAATACATACATACATTTGTTGTTTTTGACTTCACTGCGTCTCACTTTTCCGGCAGCCGTTCACTTTGCTCTGCTTTCTCCGGCTAAGCCTCTCTCTCTTTCTTGTATGTATACGAGTATTCTAATACAAAAATAAATGCGCAGCAAATTATTTGATTACTCGTGTAATTTTTCTGCTTCTTCGTTTTTGCTCGTAAAGTAAAACGTAATTGCGGTTTTAAACTTAATTCCTTCCATAGCCTTTTGCTTATGGCGAATTTTGGTACATTAATTTTTTTTTTTTTTGTATTTTTAATCCATTATAAATTTAATTTTTCTTTCACTTAACTTCCTACATTTAATTTAAAATTTTTTTCTTCATCTTTCTTCTTCATCTCTCTACTACATCCTTTGCTTATCACTGGAATTGAAAATAAATAATCAACAAAAGCATCGAATTACATTTCTTACGTTAAAATCAATTTGCCGCCTCGAACTCGTCCACGCATTCTCGCTCACTTCCTAGCGCGCGCTTACTTCGTTTATCCCACGTTAAGGGCACTTTGTCGCTGCTGCTGTCGATGCTGGAGAAAGCAACTCGCAGCGATGGTTAAGAGCGCACACCATGCAACGGTGCGACTGTGCGTGTGCGGTGGCAATTGCGTGCTGCCGGTGGCGGCAGAGTTGCTGCGCGACTTGGAGCTGGCCACCACTTCGGCGTCTTCCGGCGGTATGTCCATGGTATTGCTGGCGACGATAAATTGAAAGATATCGCTGACCTGCAATCACAAAGTAGACAAACGGGAGAGTGTGAGTAAGAATGCAATAATTAATTGCTGCTGTAAGAAATCAAGTGAACAGAGATTGAGCATAGATGGGCGAGCATACGGGTGACATGAAGAAGGAGCACTGGCGGGGAAATAAAACGAAAAAAAAACAAAAACAGAAGGAGTGGAAGTGGTATGTGAAATGGTAACTGAGATTTGTAGCATTGCGCTGTGAAGGACCCGCTGCGTGCATGCGTGCGTGCGTGCGTGCGTACGTGGGGGGTCAGAGATTGAGATAAAGTGTTTCGGTGAAGTTTACGATGTGCGCAAATAAAATTTATGTCACGACAGCAGCTGTGTGATAAAGCAATTCAAGGCAAATGGTTTGGTAAAGAGTACTGCGTGTACAAGTGAATTCTAAGCGATTTCTGTTCTGCGAAATTTGCAAGAATAATTTGTTTTCCAATTTCTATGGTCGCTTTCAAATCTAATTATTTAACTAGCAATATTTTGATACTTCCAGTCTAGGCATATTTCAATTCGATATGCCTAACTGAAATGAAGCGTAATGCCGCCAAAACTTACACCGAAATATTGGTGAAGTAAACAGATCGAGGTGGCCGCCGTAGCCGAATGGGTTGGTGCGTGATTACCATTCGGAATTCACAGATAGAACGTGGGTTCGAATCTCGGTGAAAGCAAAATTAATAAAAACATTTTTCTAATAGCGGTCGCCCCTCGGCAGGCAATGGCAAACCTCCGAGTGTATTTCTGCCATGAAAAAGCTTCTCATAAAAATATCTGCCGGTCGGAGTCAGCTTGAAACTGTAGGTCTCTCAATTTGTGGAACAGCATCAAGACGCACACCACAAATAGGAGGGGAGCTCGGCCAAACACCCAAAAAGGGTGTACGCGCCAATTATATATATTGTATATATAATATAAACAGGTCGAATCATTTTTTTTTTTTTAACCAAAATTTGGACCATTTTTCGACGGCCAGATTAATTATTTAAGAACTAATCGACTTATATAAAATAAGCCACATCCGTTCGACATTTTTTTATATTTTGCGCTGAAAATCTGACTCCTCGTCTCTTTTGTAAGAAAACTTGTCTCCCTTGAGGTCAGTTTTGTGCCATTGAGAAACGTTTTCAAATATTTTAAAATGGAATCATCGCTGGACTAGAGGTATTTAATATACAGTGAATGCATTGAAACTTTCCATCCAAGCTCTCAGGCCTTCTGGCGCGTCATTAAAGATGTGAAAGAGCGAGGGCGTTGTATTGACGGAACAGAAAACTCTACTTTTTTGCTAATTACCGCCTTGATAATGGGCGTTCATCGGCTTTAATTAGGTCATTTGTTAACTGTAAATGTAGATACAGGTAAAGTTTCAGCAGCAATGGGAGTTCACTGTGTCTAACTACTCGTATTCTAGTATTTTTCTCTTGCCGAGATCAGCTTTCTACGGTAACTGGCCCCAAATTGGATGTTGGAGGATTCAAATTTTTTTCGAAAATATTTGTCGGAAAATTTCAGCTGGGCTTACTGAAAACACAAAACTAGTAATATAGGCATTTACTCGCAACTAACAGAATTTCTTGCCCACCCATGCAGAACGTCATCACAGGGCAACAATTTTAGGGCCATTGTTTAGGGGCGGCATGATTTCAACTCAGAATGAAAGATCTAAACCCATACAGTAAACCCTCTAAATCTTTTCGCATTCTCAGTTCGTTTTTTTTGTTTTTTCCATATTAAATCTTGCAATTTGTTGGCTGAGTGGTTTTTGGAATAAGTGGAAAAAAGGGTTAAAATTCATATCGGACTGAAATATAAAGTTTGGTTATTTGTAGTGAAATGTCATGAAGAACAATTTTGTAGAATATTTTAACCCATTAGCGCTCCTACAAAAGGGTCGTTTAGACACCTTTTTTGGAATGTATAAAAGGAAGGTATTTTCGAGCTTGTTAGAGGGTTGAAATGTACTAGAAAGGACATAAACAGTCGCAAAATAGCTCTTCGATAAGAAGGTCGCATAGAACTATGAAAAATATAATAAACGAATAAAAAAAACAATTAGAGCTAATATATCTAAAAAACTGAAAATTTAAAAAAAATTAAGTATACATAAGAAAAGTTTGAACACAAGTGTGCATGTACATACTTATGTATGTATGTGTAACTAATACTCACCTCATTCCAGCCGTAGCGATTTTTCGCCTGCACTATCGCCTCATAGTAAGCGCCAGGGTGCAGATTCTTTATGGTGTACGACATAATGTGTGTGAGTGGCTCCGATGCGGGACGATGCTCGGGTGTTAGTATGAAGTCGTGCCACCTGCCGGGCTGCTGGAATGTGTCATTCATCTGCAAAGATAGAAAAAATGCGTACACCGTTAAGAGTGCGTAGTGTGAAAGGCTTAATTTAATTTATTGCGAGTATTTCTGAAATAAGGTGAACAATTTATTTATATACCGAAATACGTGGCAGGCCATATAAATCATCGAAATATTTACGCATGAATGTGTAGATGCAAATATTTGTATTATAATTGATGGCCATATTTCACAGTGCAAGAGTGTAGTGATCAATTTACGTTTATTACTTTTAGTTAGAAGCCAAATGAAGTATATTTTTTTATGACATGAAAACAATCAAATCAAATGGTATTTGCAAAGATGCCTACGAGGTCACATAAATAATGGCATATCCATGACAAAAGTGTTTAATTTTATTTTAGCATGAAGTTGTCATTTCTTCGTTGGGTTAAAATGGGTTAAAGTGTTCCTAATATAGAAATAACAACTTCGTTTTTAAATAAGAAAAAAAAAAATTTTAATCATGGAAACTAAAGGAATATTTCAAATGAAATTCATTCCTCTCCATTTAATTTGTGTTATAATTTTCGTCTTACACCTTTAAAAGGTAAAAATAATTTTGGAAATGAATTCTATGTATCAATTGAAGCGTCACAAGTTCGGTATTGGAACTCAAAAACAACATCGAATCCAAAAGTGCCAACGTGTCAATCGTGCAAAACAATTTGCTCCAGTGAGTGATGCATGCAGAGGGGGAAGCTGTTATTCACAATAAAAAAATAAATGAACCGTGAGGAAGTCTAGCTCAGTCGAGAACAAAGGTATTAAGAGGTAAGAATGGATATTTTGATATTCTGTTCCACTGGCGTCGAGTCGCACACCTTGATTGACACAACAAATTTACCGCGAGAACTAGCAAGTGATATAAGGCACATTCTAAATATAAATAAGGGACTCTCTGCAGATGAGTTTACGGCAAAATTACAGAAATAGGTCAGATGTTAGTTTTTTACAAGAAATCTGAACAACAAAGTCAAACGCCGTTTTTCCAACGTGCTCTGTAAACGCAGCTGCGTTTAAAGCAAAAAAAGGATTTGTACTAAAATAACTATTTTAATGGAATTTCCAAATAACTTCGTATTAATTCAAATGAAAGATCTTAAAAAAAAATTTAATTTTCTGTGTAATATTGTCTTACTTTAACTGGTGGAAAGGCGCATCACCCCAGTTGCGATTGACATTATCAAATAAGGTATTCTTACCCGAAGTTTTAGTGTCTGCTGCAGTCAAACCTACTCACCAACGAATTAATTTCTAATGGCTAAAAAAGGCAAATGGCGGTATCCATTAACATTTCTTCTTCTTCTTCTTTCAAAGCAGGATTTGACCAGATTACCCAACATAATTTTTTAGCTGGCGTGTAATAACACTTGCTCGCCATAGGGGAAAAAAGAGTTGTGAAAGTCTTATTCTTCTTCAAAATGTTTTGAAGATGCAATTTTAATTCAGAAAACATTATATGAACATAGCGGTACTAACTTTCAAAATCTAAAATTATAATTAAGTTTCCTGAGCTCCACAAAATCCAAAGAGAAAGAGAGAAATGTTAGATATTTCGAGGAAAGAGGAATGCACGAGAGTAATAAAAGAGTTAATTACAGGGCATTTAAAGACGTTCACAGCGACTTCAGATTTTTAATTTTTGAAAACGGCGTCATACATAAATCATATTTGACATTTGACAAGCAGTGGATTGCGTAAAAGTCAAAATAAAGATTTCCATCACCCAAAATCATTTTTTTCTTTTAACACAATAAATTATTCAGAAATAAAATTGGATGGATAAAAGGTGGTGCAACTTTTATGCTGATGAATATGATTTGACTTGAACCTATCCATGGACTGCTCATTATGGGCCTAATTCAAGTGAAGATGATGAGTGAAGTAAAATTACCATTTGTCAAATTTAGAAACTATAGCAAAATTGACTAGCGCTAATATTTAATTTGGTAATTTCGCAGAGCGCAAAATGAAGAAGAGCCTAAGAAAATATATATGCGATTGAAAAATTCAGCCTTAGAAGTGGGTCTATGTGTAAATAGAGAAAAAACGAAATATATGCAATTCGCAAAGAAACGGAATGATGAAGCCCACATTGAAATCGGTGGTGAATGCATTCAGAGGGTTGACAAATTTAAATACACTGACACTTCCGTTGCAATAAATGTCAGAGTGAGCACCGCAAATAAATAATTTTTAAGCCCATACAATTATTTAAGTGTTGATGGTTATCAAAAGCTCAAAATATGGCAATGTATAAAGCGATATACTAACATACGGCACTTAGGTATGGGTACTTAAGGTGTTATATACTGTTAGAATTAAAAAAAAATCGATTTTATTTTTTTTTATTTTCTTAATGTACATGTATTTAAGAATGTACATAGAAAATTTAATATCGAGAAGGCGTCTTAGAGAATTTTTACCCTACGTAAGGTGCTTTTCAAACTTTAAACGACACGATTTCTCAAAAACGGCTGAACCGATCATCTTGAAATTTTAACACAACCTTCTCAGATATATTTTCTAGGTATAAATGGAAGAAATAAGAATTTGGATGCTTTTTTCTATTGTTTAGGCATTTTTTCGCGAAAATTTTTGTAGAAAATTCGAATTTTTTTTCCTATAGCCGCCATTTTATCAAAAATTAAAATTTTGACTATTTCTTCGATCAGTTATTAGCTTTATCTATGCACCAAAAGGATCTAATAGGTTTTTTGATTTCAGATAATCCAAACCGGAAATATTTGGTCCACCGCCGAACGCTTTTTTTTTAAAGGACGCTTTGGAGATCATCTGCAGGAGCCGTGCACTTCAATATTTTCACTAACTTTACAAGCTATAATTAACTTTAAAGTAGACATTACTTGAATAATGAAAAATGTATTTGTTTAATAAAATCGTTCTTTGTAAAAAATTTTCAAAAAAACGTGATTTTCAGTCTTACAAACCTATATAACCCCTTAAAGCAACAGACATCGTCCAAATACTAAGGTTTGAAAGAAAGATACTGCGAAATATATAATATATGGCCTCTTCTCCCCAGATGATGCAATATAACGGATAAGAAATAATCACGAACTCGATGCATTGATGCAAAATGGAAACGCCATACGCTTCATAAAAAGTCAACGAATCAGATAGCTGTGGCACATTTACAAAATGCCCAAATGAAGAGCTGCCAGTATAGCATTCGATAGGCAATTGGTTGGACGAAGAGGCCGAGGAAGATCAAGCAAACGCTAGATTGATGAGGTCACAGCCGACTTGCGGAAGGCAAGGGAACCGCAAACTGAAAAGGCGTAGCAGGAACTCGATTGGAGTGGATAGCCGTAGTTGTGTAAGCATTGCTCGGCACAAGACTGCATTGCTATTGCTGATGATGAATGTTACAGTGATTAAGTAATTTTTGATTATCATTTGTCTGATGATTTGAGTGATTATTTGATTTTTTCGGAATCAGCTTGTGACGGTTCAATATTTTTTTTTTTAATTTAAGAATTCAACTAAATAATTTAAAAACGAACTTTTAATTTTATTATTATTTGGCCATTGTGCACAGACCTAAGTACATTTTAATGCTTTTAAAAATTTTAAGCCCATTCTGTGTTTTGTTGTTCCAATTTATGTGAATGCACAGCGATAACACCAAGGTAGCCTTTTTCATTCACTGAACTTGTAGTGTCCAGAACCGACAGATGATGGTTTTAGAGAGACCACTTCGATTTACCAGGTATATACCTATGAAATGAGACTTTCACCTTTTAGTCCATAGATATAGCTAGGAGTATTTTTAAACCTTCCCAAATGTCTTGTTTTTTTCGCCTGTCATCTGTCAACAATATTCAGTTCATTGTTTGTTACGTTTCATAGAACAATGCATTTTTGTCGCTCTTAACCGTGTCGAATTTCGTGCCTTCAAACTACGATTTGCGGACATGGTTGATTTTCTGTTATCAATTGAAGAAAAACGCTTCTTAAACTCATCAAATGCTTATAGAAGCTTATGGTGGACATGCTCTAAGTAGAGCACAGTGCTTAAGGTGGTTTGAAAAATTCGGAAGTGGTGATTTTAGCGTGGAGAACGAGTGCCGTGACCGGCCACCGAAAAAGTTTGAGGACGCCGAATGGCAAGCATTGTTGGATGAAGATGATGGTCAAACGCAAGAAATGATGGCAGAGCAGTTGGGAGTAACCCGAAAACCATTTCCAAACATTTAAAAGATATGTACCTGATTTTAAAGGTCGGAAGATGGGTGCCGCATGAACTGACAATGTGACTATGCATCGCCACATCGAACAAGAGCGACCCGAGAATTGGTGGGGACGTACGATTGGAAACCGCTGGTGCATGCGGCTTGCTCACCAGACTTGGCGCCTTCCGATTATCATTTGTTTGCATCGATGGGCCACGCACTTTCCGAGCAGCCAGGGCTTCAATTCTCACGAAGAAGCCAAAAAATGGCGCGATGATTGGCTTGCGGCCAAAGACGGCCAATTTTTTGGCGTGGCATCCACAAATTGCCTGAGAGATGGGGAAAACTGTGTCGCTAGCGATGGCTATTATTTTGAAGACTAAGGTAAGTAATATCTCAGACTACAGTGATCTGTAAAGTGAGTAGTTAAAAGTCTCAAGTATACTCTGCTGAGCAAAAGTAGCTTAACACGAATTTTTCTGCCTGCTGTTAGAAATTCTTTCTCTTGTCGCTTGACCGATAAAATTTCGCCAGTGTTCAACCAATTTCTTCTACACCCACTTTATGAGAACATCGTTAATGCGGCCTATTGTATGTCCACAAAAAGACTTAGGACCAATTGGAGACCGTGGTATTTGGCCCTTTTTGTGCTAGATGATTAGACATTTCATTTCCCTCATATCCCTCATGTCCAGGAACCCAGCCCAATAATACTGCGTTGAAGCTCCCGAACGTGTAAAGAAGGTTCTGGCAGTCACTTACATTCTTTCCATTCAGCTGACAGAAGGGCTTTCAATGCCGCCTGATTTAAAAGTATGTAAATGTGGATTCTTCTCATTGGTTAACTGACCAAACTGTGTGAAAGCGTCTTCAAAGCTCAACAAGACATAAAAACGAAGTATGCAACTTCCCTGTGGCCCTATGTTCCACACAGGAACTCTAAGGGTTTGTGATGATGGAACTCCTCAAGGCTGGAATAATGACGTAATGATTTTGAAAATTGAATGTTAAATGACCAAATTAGATATAATAAAAAAAGCCATTACGACGGTTTTCAGAAAGATACAAAAAATTGTTTTTTTTTTTGGGGGTGCCGAAATATCTCAACATAATCTTTAAATGCAGTGCTGGACTTTCACAATTTTTTTTTTTTTTTGTATGCCTGCCAACCCAGTGAAATGTGTGTCTCTATACAAATACACAACAATTTAAGACTTAATTTTGAAGTGAACATCGGTTGATTTATTTTTATCGCTTGTGACCTTAACAATTTAATGCGTTATTAAAAAATACTAACAATCAGTGGAGTGATGGAGAAATATTTTTAAAAATTTCTTTGATTTCATTCGCTGACGCATAAATGCCGCAGGCGTCTGCCACCGATGGAAACGCACACAATCACGCACATTGCGCTGAATATTGCGCTCGAGCATTAATGAAGTATGTGATTAAAATTGTATTAAAAAAGCGCCTATAAACTTAAATGCAAACAAACACACTCGCACACAGACACACGGGCGCGTACATGAAATGAGATTCTCATTTGAACGAAGTACGTGCCACATACATACAAACTTGCAGGTATGCATACATACATACATGTATACATACTTACACGCATACATACATACATAGATGCATACATACATACATACGTACATACACACATACATACATACATACATACACATATACACAACCCATGCATACACACATAACTAAAGGGTGGTTAAATTTCAAGGGCCGATATTGAATGTAAACCACACCTAAACGTCAAGTTTTTTCTGCATTTTATTTGATATTTTTTAATTTCAGACTAATTCAATTTGAACCGTGGAAATATAGATAATCGAGCAACGCGCTGAAGTTATTCAGGCTTATTATGAAAACGGGCGTTCAAATCAAAATGCATATCGAAGAAAATCATCTTCAGTGATGAGGCACATTTTCACATCAGTGAATTCGTCAGTAAGCGGAATTGCCGCATTTGGGCGAATGATAATCTAAGAGTGATTGCCGAGAAACCAAAGCACTCACAAACAGTGACTGTTTGGTGCGGATTATGGGCCGGCGGCATCATTGGGCCGTATTTTTTCCAAAATGCGGCCGGTCAGGCAGTTACGGTGAATAGTGTTCGCTATCGTGAGATGATAACGAACTTTTTATAGCCTCAATTGGAAGATATGGATGTGGACGATATGTGGTTTCAACAGGATGGTGCCACTTGTCACACAGCTAACGAAATAATGGCTCTTCTGCGCGAAAAATTTGATGGCCGAATAATCTCACGTCGCGGCGATGTCAATTGGCCGCCAAGATCATGTGATTTGACACCGTTGGACTTCTTTCTTTGGGGTTATTTGAAAGAAAAGGTGTACGTCGATAAGCCAGCAACAATTCAAGAGCTAAAGGATGAGATAATTCAGCACATTAACGGCAGAGAACCTCAATTATGCCTCAGAGACATCGAAAATTTGGACCATCGGATGGAGGTGTGCCGGCAAGACCGTGGTGGCCATTTGGCCGATAGTTTATTCCATATGGAATTGAGCTATGCCAATATTATAATAATAAAGAAAAATGACAATAAATTCTTAAAAAAAATTGTATTTTATTTAAAATCAACACCGGCCCTTGAAACTTAGCCACCCTTGAGATAAGGAACTATTTGCATTTGGTGGTCTTTGGAGGTGTGCCGTCGAGACCATGGCGGCCATTTGACCAATATTTTGTTTTGTACGTAATTGAGTTATACCAGTATTATCATAATAAAGAGAAATGACTGTAATTTCTTAAATAAATTGTATTTTATTCAAAATCAACACCGGCCCTTGAAACTTAGCCACCCTTTACATATGCGCAATATGTCAACATTGCAATGGCAAATGAGGTTTTACGCAGTAGGCGAAAATTATACCCGTAAAGCGCATACCTATGCAGATATGTGTGTACGTACCTGTGTATGTGTGAGTAGAAACACCTGCATGCTGTTATATCATTAAAATATAATGCTTACAATTGTAAAAACATGCATAAAATAAGGAAGAAAAAAAAAATAAAAATAAAAAATTATGCAGGATGTTTGGTGGTAGCGCGCGACGCTTTTTGCTGCGCCGAAAAGAAAATTAATAATAAGAAAAAAATGCAAAGAAACAAAATTTAATGAGATTTTCTTTTCACAAACTGTGGCCGCACACTTAAGTGTCGTTTGAGGCAAGCAGATGTGCCTATACATACATACATACACACATACATATGTGCGTGTGTTAATATCTACTTCAGAGCTATTAAACACAGATAAATGCGATGTGTGGTAGTGCTTACGGTTGTGCAACTGATTGATAAGAAAATAAAAATGAATGAAACCCACATCTAGTCAACCTGCGTTGCTTGCGCTGCTTCTGTAAGACTCGTAGCCATCTTTTAATGTTGCACACCGAACTATGAGTTCCCCATCTCTCAAGTTCCCATTTGCAAATATCGCTTCTGCTCATTGAGTTGCTATTGCAAAGCACCAGCGATTTACTAAATTACATTTTACATAAATTGATAATTATCGACAAACAGTTTGCTTCTGTTGATTTCCAAGTACCACAACAGCTACTTGAATAATTCGGCTTCATTAGTTCATGTAAATCGAGTTCAATTTCTTTCAGAATTTAATGAGAATTCGCTAATGATTTTGTCTCATTTTTTTCCATTTGAGTGCAATATTTGCCATAATGAGGTTTGTGAAAACACGTCTTTAATGGCGAGTGAGTGGTAACTTTTTAGCACAGATAATTAATGATACTTAAGACTATTATTTTCCCCCAGAATGGAATGTAAAACATTTAATCAAGCAAACGGATATTAATGACCTCTTCTGAAAATATGTTAATTTGTGAAATTGTAATCGTGGCTTAATTATTTTATTAAGGGTTACTTTGCCCACGTTTGAGCTGCGGTAAGCCGCACTAATGAACAGAAACTCAACACTGTACAACAAAGTGCAGGTTTTTGGAAATAAAAACATTCCGATGACAAAGTATCATTAAGGGGTTAGGGGTAGTCAGAGGACCGAAAAAATTATGATTTTCAATCATTTTTTTTTTACTAGCCCCTTGCTCTATTTTAGAAAAGAAAAAACTCAGCATTAATACATCATATTTCGACTTGACTTCACCAAAATTTCAAAAAAATAAATTAATAATTGTAAAAGTTATCGCTATTTGTGTGGAGCCCATTTCTCCAAAAGTCCCTTGCGGTGATCATCACAAGTCCTTGGAGATTCATTTAAACTCAATCGGGCAAGAGAAAGGAGTTTTATTAATAGATAATCTTGTGCCTGATCGAAGCCTTTTTTTGAAGTGAAACTTCTTAGGAGTCGCTGGACGAGCGAACTAAGAGTAAAATTTCAAGGCCATGCAACGTTTTGCTTATATTCGTTCCGCGAGAAAAATGTTATAACGTAGAGGAAAAGGATAGAGCGAGCTATACCTTATACCAGCAATGAAATGAGACTTTCAGCTATTAGTCCATAGATGTCGCTAGGAGTATTTTTAAACCTTCCCAAATGTCTTGTTTTTTTCGTCTGTCATCTGTCAACAATATTCAGTTCATTGCGTGTTACGTTTCATACAACAATGCATTTTTGTCGCTCTTAAAAATGTCGAATTTCGTGCCTCGAAACTACGATTTGCCGACATCGTTGATTTTCTGTTACCAATTGAAGAAAAACGGTTCTCCAGCTCATCAAAGGAAGTCTTTTTTGCATCGAATCGTTACGGGTAATGAAAAATGGGTGTATTTCTCCAATCCCAAGCGTAAATGATCGTCTGGTCCGCCCGGCCACAAGCCAAAAACAACGGCCATACGAAATCGCTTCGGCCGCAAGGCAATGCTGTGTGTTTTCTGGAATCAGCGTGGTATGATTCGGTACGAGCTATTAAAACCAGGTGAAACAGTTGACGGTGCACGCTACCAACGACAATTGGCCGATTTGAACAGCGCTATACACCGGCCGCCGTAGCCGAATGGGTTGGTGCGTGATTATCATTCGGAATTCACAGAGAGGTCGTTGGTTCCAATCTCAGTGAAAGCAAAATTAATAAAAACATTTTTCTAATAGCGGTCGCCCCTCATCAGGCAATGGCAAAACTACGAGTGTATTTCTGCCATGAAAAAGCTCCTCATAAAAATATCTGCCGTTCGGAGTCGGCTTGAAACTGTAGGTCCCTCCATTTGTGGAACAACATCAAGACGCACACTACAAATAGGAGGAGGAGCTCGGCCAAACACCTAACAGAAGTGTACGCGACAATTATTTATTTTTTTTATTTTATATACCGAAAACGCCCAGAATATGAGATTGGCGTCTCTAAGTAATTTTTCTTGATGACAATGCACCGCCACATCGAACAAGAGCGGCCCGGGAATTGGTGGATTCGGTTTACTCACCAGACTTGGCGCCTTCCGATTATCATTAGACGGTGATTTTAATGTTGAAGACGCTGAATTGGAGGCATAGGAATTATCCGTCAGTCCGTTTCCAAGCGATTGCAAGCTTTGGGAATGGTTCACAAGCAGGGGACTTGGGTTCCTTATGAGTTAAAATCAAGGGATGTTGACGCCTATGAACAACTGCTCCAGCGGCAGAAAAGCGAAAAGGAAGGGCTTTCTTCATCGCATTGTGACGGGTGATAAAAATGGATTCATTACAGCAATCCAAAGAAAAGAAAGTCATGAGGAGTGCCCGGTCATGCTTCTACGTCGTCGCCTCGGTCGAATATTCACGCTGTGAAGGTTATGATATGTGTTTGGTGGGACCAAGTTAGTGTTATTTATTATGTACTGTTAAAACCAAGCGAAACCAGCACTGGGGATCGCCATCGACTTCAGTTGAAGCGATTGAGCCGAGCACTGCGCGAGAAGCGGCCACTAGACGCAGAGTGGCATGAAAAAGTGATTCTACAGCATGAGAACGCTCGGCCTCACGTTGCCAAACCCGTTAAAACCTACCTGGAAACAATGAAATGAAAAATCCTACCCCACCCGCCATATTCTCCAGATATTGCGCCGTCCTATTATCACCTGCTCCGATCAATGGCACATGGTCTAGCTGACCAGCAGTTCCACTCATATCAAAAAAAAGCTTGATCCGCGGATAGCTTCAAAAGATGAAAGGTTTTACCATGACGGTATACGAGATCTAGTAGAAAGATGGGAAAAAGTAGTAGCCAGCGATGGGTAATACTTTCAATGATTCATTGTGGCTATGCCACAGGACAGATGGCCACGGTATTCCTTACGGAAGTTTATGCCCATCTTGAATGTGACGTACTGGCTAATTGAGAAAAAGTGGCGGGGCAACAGTATTGGCATTTGTAGTGACAGTCAAGTTGCACTGAAAGCCCTTGCTAATCCACGCTGCTCTTCGAAGTTAGACAAAACTGAACGTTGTTGCAAAACACAACAAAGTTAGTCTTATTTGGGTGCTTGGACATTGTGGTATTACAGGGAGCGAGTTAGCTGATAAATTGGCAAATGAAGGCTCTGCAAGTATGCCTCTAGGCCCTGAACTCTTTCTAGGTGTCAATTCCGCATAGATTCAACTATGGATTGACGACTTCATGAGGTCTACTCACAGAGGACGTTGATCTGGGTTGAACTCGTGCAGAGTAGCGAAGTGCTTTGTGAAAGAACGAAATAGGAAAATAGCGACCTTTCTCCTAAAAATCAGCAGGAGGGACCTGAGAGTACTGGTGGGTGTAATCACAGGGCACAACGTCTATGGTTAGCATATGGCTACTATGGGGGTCATGGACAGACCGATATGCCTATCCTGATTGAAGATGACGACACTGCAGAGCATTTTCCAGAATCAGACTTAGGATATTGGGTTGCAATACACTGAGTATGGACAAAGTTCATACTCTTCCTCTACCGGATCTCTTAAAATTCATCAATGAATCCAAGAGATTTGTGAAAGAGTGACCTCAAACTAATTTATCCGTTTTTACCATCCAGCTTTTATCTTTCCTATCCTTCTACTGATATCTATCCGGGTGTAGTACAATGGTCTATTGACTGAGTGCTTGGACTTGTCCAACCCCCCACAAATCTAATCTAGTCTAATCTAACCATCTTTTGACGTGATAACGTCTTATAATTCGATTTAGCCGGCTGCACGCACGAAAAAATGTGTCGTTACCTTGCTCATTTGTCGTTACCTTGCTCATTGTCGTTACCTTGAATGAACTGCAAGCGAAAGCGCGGAACGAACAAAGCAAACGAAGGGCAACGTTCGACATCTTGCTCTCTCCTACTTAAGTGAGCGTATATATGTATGTATATGCGCATATGTACATATATACATTGACATATTTGTATTTGTATATGCCTTCTTATGGATTATTATTAATTTTTAATTTGATTTACTTGAAGAATTTAAAATAAAACCAAGTTTGTTAATAATACCTGTTGTCTTAAGGTTATTATTATTAATTTTTTTATTATATTTGAAGGAAAAAATGTATGGTAATATTTACCACATACCTTATAAGATATGTTGTATACTAATATATGTATATAAACATGCAAGTGACATTATGTCTCTACAACAATTCCCTATTATTCTCTCTAACTGTATATAATATAATTTCAATTACTACTTTAGAGTAAGTTCTTAGCTATTAAGTTCTTCCTCACTCACTCTTGTTTCTTGTTTCGAACGTGTTAGAACACCATAGTGAATAAAATTATGAACTTTTCAATTGTAGTATTAATTAGTGAATAAAGTTATAATAATTAAACCTTCAAATTGTGGTTTATGTTAGTGGCGCAGTCGCGGAGTCAAAGAACATGACTCTTTAAACGAACCTTCGCAAAAACTTCCTTTTAATAATTTTAATAATTAAATTAATATTAACAAGCTAATACACAAGCTCAAGTGAGCAGCGTTTGAACTATTTGCGTTAATAAGCATTTAAAAACAGAAAAAAAACTTGAAGCTACATATGTAAGTAATAAGACATTTATAAAATTAAAGTTTAAATTGAAGAAGAAACATTTTGATGAAAATAACTGTTCATACTAAAGCGGTTGTGGAATTAAAAAAAAAAAACAACAACAAATAAATTGTAAGCAAAGTCAAATAGCGGTCGAAGAATGGAGAAAGAAGAATAAAAACAACAATAAACATATCGTATGCAAGACCAACAGCTTCACGAAATTTGCACACAAATCGGCTCACTGCATATAAGTACCTGCAAAAGAATAACCATGGAAGAAATCAGAGAAAGAAGAGACCGCGTCGTGCAAAGCATTAAGTTAGTCTCCCCTTTCGATGGAGACAGAAATTACCTATCGCTCTTCATTGGCAGTATTGACAACATCATTCCGCCATTCACTTCTCTTACAAATGAAGAGAAGCCCTTCTACTTCCAGTGTATAGTAAGCACACTACGTGGAGCAGCTTTGGATGTAATAAGGAGAGAACAACCATCTGATTGGCTTACACTACGCGAGTTATTAATTAGTGAATTTATTGAGCATACACCCATAACTACTCTTATATTGTCAATTGATAATATTAAGCTTAGCAAGAGTGTAAAACAATTATGTGATGATATTAATCAAGAAGTATGTAAAATAAGAGATCGTATTAAATTAGGTAATTTAGGTATTTCTCAGGAAAATTTTTTGAAAACGGAATTACAACAAATAAGTTTAAAAACATTGAAAAGAGAGTTACCGAATCATCTTACTGCTTTGATTAATATTAATTCACCAGCTGACTTAAGAGATGCTATTCGAATTTTGAAAGAAAATGGTGAATACAATGAAAATAAGCAAATCGTAAATCTTAGTAAGCAAAATACTGCTGAGCAAAATATGCATAAAGACAATAGTTTCCAAAATGATGTACCAAATTTTCCTATTTTCAATCCCTATCCACTTTCTTCTGCAGTAGATACTAGTTTTTATCCGTACCAGCCTCGTTTTCCCAGTAGTAGAGTGCAAAATATGCCGCACTACAGCCAGCAAAGTGCCCAACACCGCGTTCCTTATATGCCAGTACCTGATTCAAATCAGTTTCGTTTTAATCAGCGTAGCGTTCAAGCTGGTACTCGCACAAATCGAGCTAATTCTAATCAGTCTCGCATTAGACGATTCGGTGCTCCAGTACCTATGGAACAAGATGAGCAAAATTTTCATTTGCAGGCCTCGGGAAATTACCAAGAATTCAGTTGAATATTCAAAACAAACTGTGCGCGTTTTTGATTGATACTGGCTCTTCAGTCAGCTTAATCAAGCCAAATATTAGAAATAGTGAAATAATTTCTTCCGACCCTATAACTTTAAAAACCGTTACCGGATCAATAAATATAAATTACACGCAGGAGTTAGTTGACGATAAAAGAAATAAAATAATATTTTACGTATATGATTTTTCTAATAGTTTCGATGGATTGTTAGGATGGAATGCACTCAACCAATTATGCGCAAATATAGACATACCAAGCAAAGCTATTACTTTGAATGGAGTAAAATACAAGTTCGTTGATGAAATCTTTCGTAGCGAGTGTATCAATCTGTTGGATGAATTAGGCATAAGGCAAGATTCAAAAGAAAATATGTTTAGGTTAGACCACTTAAATGATCTTTTAGATAAATACAGTAGCTTATTTTATAAGGAAGGCGAAAAATTAACATTTACAAGCTCAGTTAAGCATCAAATTAGAACAATCAATGATAATCCTATTTATGCAAAGTCCTATAGATACCCAGAAGTTCACAAGGAGGAGGTGAACAAGCAAATTAGAGAAATGTTAGACCAGAAAATTATCTGTAATAGTAGTTCGCCATACTCTGCACCAATTTGGGTTGTGCCAAAAAAGGTCAATGCATCGGGCAATCAAGACTGGCGTATCGTTGTCGATTATCGTAAGTTGAACGATATTACCATCAGCGATAAATTCCCCATACCAAATATGGATGAAATTCTCGACAAATTGGGCAGATGTATGTATTTTACCACGTTAGATTTAGCAAAGGGGTTCCATCAAATAGAAATGGATCCCCAAGATCGTAGAAAGACAGCCTTTTCAACACAAAATGGCCATTACGAATTTCTCAGAATGCCTTTTGGGTTGAAAAATGCTCCGGCGACCTTCCAGAGGCTGATGAATACGGTGCTGGATGGTTTAATCGATGTCAATTGCAGAGTTTACTTAGATGACATAATTGTTTTTAGTACATCTTTACAGGAGCATATCGATTCGCTTAATAAAGTTTTTGATAGATTAAGCAAAGCTAATTTAAAAATCCAATTAAACAAGTGTGAGTTTTTAAAGAACGAGACAGAATTTCTTGGCCACATTATTACCAGAGACGGGATAAAACCAAATCCCAATAAAGTGGCAGCAATTCTTAAATACCCCGTTCCTAAAACAGAAAAAGAAATAAAACAATTTCTTGGTTTAGCAGGGTTCTACCGCAAATTTATCAAAGACTTTTCTAACATAACTAAACCCCTTACGCACTGCTTAAAAAAGGGTAACAACATCGACTCAACTAATGAAAAGTATTTAAGAGCAATAGATACAATTAAACTGCTGATTACTAAGGATCCGATATTAGCTTATCCTGATTACAGAAAAATGTTCACTCTTACAACAGATGCGTCGAATAAAGCTCTAGGGGCAGTCCTAAGCCAAGATGGGCGACCAGTGTGCTATGCGAGCCGTACGTTAAATGAGCATGAACTTAACTACTCAGCAATCGAAAAGGAATTGCTAGCTTTGGTGTGGGCAACAAAGTATTTTCGGCCATACCTATATGGTAGGAAGTTCGTTATTCACACTGATCATCGACCTTTGCAATGGCTACACCATTTAAAAGAGCCGAATTCAAAGTTGCAAAGGTGGAAAATTAAATTGAACGAGTTTGATTTTGAAGTGAAATATATTGCTGGGAAAGAAAACTACGTTGCTGATGCGTTATCAAGAATTAAAATTCAGGAATGTAACTATGGCGAAGATGATTCAGTTGTAGGAACTATTCACTCGGCTTCTGAAGACTCTCAAAACTTCATAGAAATTACAGAAAGACCCTTAAATATATTCAAGCGCCAATTAAAGTTAATACGAGGTGACAAGAATTCATTCAAAACAGAAAATGTGTTTAAAAATAATTTAACTACAGTAACTTATACTGAACTTAGCACTGTATTGATAAAAGAAATAATTAGTAAGTATCTGCTTAATTTAAAGTTGCTATATATATACCAAACGATTATGACTTTGTAATTTTTCAAAATGTGTATAAATCGGTCTTTCAAAATAAACGAAATTCACTAGTTAGAGCAACGAAATTGTTAGAAAATATATTTGAATACGCTGACCTTAAAACAAAAATTTTACAAATTCACCTTGAAGGGCTGCATCAGGGTATTGAAAAGATTGCCAATTGTTTTAAAGCAAAGTACTACTTTCCAAATTATTTAAAAGAAATCACCAAAATCATAAATGAGTGTGAATTGTGTAATCATTGCAAAAATGATCACATCGCATTTAAAATTCCTCTAAAAGTCACACCTCCTGTCTACGAGACAAGAGAAAAATTTGTTGTTGACATTTGGGAATGGGATAAACATCACTACTTGACATGTATAGACATTTATTCTAAATATGCTATAGTGGAAGAAATTAGTTCACTAAATTGGTTAGAAACTAAGAAAGCGCTATTAAAAGTATTTAATGTTATGGGTCCCCCAAAGGTACTTAAAATAGATCAAGACCAAGGTATAAATAATGTGAATATAAAGCAGTGGTGTGAACAACTAAATGTAAAGTTGGAAGTGACTACTGGTAAAACTGGTATTGGTGACATCGAGCGCTTACATAAAACCTTGAACGAAAAACTTCGAATAATTAACACTTCCGATAATCAAGAATTAAAATATTATAAAATAGAGCAAACAATTTTTACTTATAACCATAACATTGTACATTCTACTACTGGTGAGACCCCATATAATATATTTTTTAACAAACTGTCTCCTAAACTAAATCAGCAACTAATTAAAGAGAAAAGAATCCAAAATATTAATTCTACAAGAAAAGATACTGCTATTGATACTAATTTCGTAAGTGCGGAAAATTCCAGAAAACGTTTAGATAAATCGAAAAACCCATTTAAGCAAGTAAAATTAGTCAAAGCAGAGGATGATAATGAACATTTTGTCGTCAAATTTAAAAATAGAAATGTAAGAAAATACAAAAGCCAATTTAAGCGAAAAAGAAAAAAATGTGTAACCAAATTAATATAAATTAAATAGAAGATGTTTTGTATTTACTAAAATCCATTAACATAATTAAATTAAATTTCTTTTGAATTTTACGTATTTAGTTTAAGTATACAGCAATTTCTTAGGAAGGGAGGAGTGACATTATGTCTCTACAACAATTCCCTATTATTCTCTCTAACTGTATATAATATAATTTCAATTACTACTTTAGAGTAAGTTCTTAGCTATTAAGTTCTTCCTCACTCACTCTTGTTTCTTGTTTCGAACGTGTTAGAACACCATAGTGAATAAAATTATGAACTTTTCAATTGTAGTATTAATTAGTGAATAAAGTTATAATAATTAAACCTTCAAATTGTGGTTTATGTTAGTTGCATATACATATACAATTTCGCGCAATTTTCAAAAAGAACAAATCTATATGTAAAGATGCATACAAATCTGGACATATCAAATATACGAATCTATTCCGTACGCAAGCAAATGTAAGGTAATGTGCTTGAACTACAAGCGAGAGCGCGGAACGAACGACAAAGAGCACAATCGGCCCCGCGTTCGGCAATGTTCGACATCTGGCTCTGTCCTACTGAGTGAGCATATATATGTATATGTATGTATGTATATGCGCATATGTAGGTATATAAATTCACATACTTGTATTTGCATATGCCTTCTTCCTGTGTGCATAGTAATGAACCATTTCTCTGTTGAGAATAGGACGATGATAGAAAAAGTAGGAAATGAAAGGGAGTGTTTCGAGTGTAAAGTGTCTTGAAAAAGGCAAATCGATGATGGTGCCTCTTAGTGTTGTTGATTTATTAACGTCTGATGCACAATCGAAATTGAAGATATCTTTCATGAATTTGATAAATGTTTCGTCATTTTTCACGTTTGTGTAAATGTAACTTGACCTATTCCATTGCAATTCCATTTACCTCCTCCTCTATATCCATACAAAATATCTATCAAACAAATAAAATTAAAATTTTGTTTTGAAAATTGCAACCATTCCATCAATATTTTCTTATGACGTTGTTACGTTAAACTATCGTCAGTAAACCGACTTTACAGACAACCTCTTTTTTAGAATAAAGTTGTATTTTCATCAAAAAAAACAGCGCGAACTTATATTACGTTTCCACCAAAAGCAAACACCGTGTTTGCAGGAGTTGTGTTTGGGAGAACTGTCAACTGTTTCCACCGAAAGTTTGGGAGAAACTGTGTTTGAACTGTCTTTTGTTGACATTGTGAAATGAGAATTATAAAAATTGATAAAATTATAAAATGGTGCATAAAATTCAATTTGTTATGTTGATTTTATCATTTTATTTTAAAATAATTGATAGTGAGTTGGTCGCATATTATTTAAAAAAAAGGTTAAGGGAAAATAAAATAATTTTAAGCGTTGCTGCCAATTTAATGCGTTCGCAAAGTGTATGGTCTTGGTATGGTAAACAGATTTATGATACATTATTTGTGTATAATGTACATGTATATTTTAGGATGTATTTAGATGTAAATACAAATAAAATTACATATATAAATAAAAGAAATACCTGTTATACTATTCGCAACGAGTTGATTCAGTATTCCTGAGGAAAGATTGTAGATTTATTTGGCTTATTTGACTTATTTTATATTTTGCGCGCACCACTTAACGATTACCACAAGAAAAATATTAAAAAAAAAAAAAAAAATAAATAATTGGGGGCGACCGCTATTAGAAAAATGTTTTATTAATTTTGCTTTCACCGAGATTCGAACCAACGACCTCTCTGTGAATTCCGAATGGTGATCTAGCACCAACCCACTCGGCTACGGCGGCCGTTAATCAAATGTCATATTGACAAATTGCAATCATTGTTGCCATATTTCGATAAGAATGCAATAATAAATGAGGAAAATGAGCAACATTGCCACCACTTAATAATTAAATTAGACGCAAACCCAACAAAACACGCTTTGAATTAGACGCAAACCCAACAAAACACGCTTTGAAAAGTGGGTTTAGGTATGGAGTTGTGTTTTAATTTTGTATGGGATTTGACAGGTGTTTTGTTTCGTGTTTGCGCTAAGAACACGATAGCGGCAGAGAACACGATAGCGGCTGCGGTGGAAACTTAGTATTAGTTGCACATCAAATAGGGTTCAGGAAATGTTTCGATAGCTGAACGAAATGCTGGCCTGGCATTGCAATTAATGTGGAGTACTTCGAAGATGATAATATCACTTCACTAATTCTATTCACACTTCCCTTTACTCTAATTTAGTTAGTAATCAACATTGTATTTAGAATTAAGGAAAAAGCATAAATACTAGAGAATTTTCGTGTGAAAAGGAGATCCAAACACTTAAACAAATATCATAAAAGACTAAAAGCCAATCACAGCACTACAAATTGCTAACAAAAGCTTTTCAAGCCACTTTTATCCATTTTGCTACCTACTTTTTGGCAATACTGATCGCAATTATTATGATTATTAATACCAGACTTGATAAATAAATAAATTTGAAAAGTAAATATTCGAAAAAATATCGGTCATTCTGCTGCTGCGTTTTATTTTTCCTACTTCTTCTCCATTGTACTCCAATTTATTAAGCAAATAAAGCTGCGACACGAGAATACACTCAGAGCCAGCACAAAATCCCCAGAGAATTTTTTAATCGCTATGCTTTATGTATTCAAGTAAAACTAAGCTCTGTAATAAAAATTAAATCGAAAAATAACGGCGCTGTGGTTGAGGGCCATATTTGCTGAAACAAAAGGACAAAGAAAGTACACAAAGAGAGATACAAAAAATGGCGCGAAGGAGAGTGGTTTGTGAGTATGTATGTATGTATGTATGTATGTATATATGAGTGAGTCGTTACCAATAGCCAATTGCTATTTTTCGATTTGGAAATATTTTTGGTATTTTCATTTTGCTTCATTTTTTCGCTCGCTCTGTCTTTTTGTTTTTTTGTTAAAATACTAAAATGTAGAGAAATAAATAGGTCAGCGACGACGTTGGCATGTTTTTGGTTTTAGTGAATTGCAGCTGCAATAACTGCAATTTTCAGATACCCATTTAAAATATGTGTAGTGCAGTGTTTATTTGGATAGTTTTTACTTACAGCTCTGCTATATAGAATTTTTTTATATTTTTTTTTATTAAACTCTAGCGAAAATGGCAACATTTGTGATTTATCTGACGCTGCAGTTGTAGTGGCGCGCATTTCACTCTTTCCATTTCGCGTTTATTTACTTTTTGAAAATTGCTGATTTTTCATATTTTCACCTCAATTCAATTTTTCTATGTACACACATTTTTTATTTTTTTAAACTAGACTAGTTTTTGTTTTAATTTTTTTTAGTTGTTTTATTTCAGTTTTTTTTTATTTTATTTTATTTTTTTTTGTTTTATTCCAGTTTTTATTTTTTTATTTTTATTATTTTATTTTGCTTGTCTACTCACCAGCACACGCCTGTAGAGCAGACGCACCTCCTCCAACGGCGGGTAGCTATCAATTTTCCATGTCAGATTGTAACTATCCGATGAGCGACCCCATTTCGGCGAGTAAAATTCAGCTGGGCCTGGACGTCCAGACAACTCCATGTATTTGCGCGAACGTCCGAGTGAGTTATCGGCCACACAGCTGCAATGTAATTGGTATTTATTATTTATTTATTATTACTTGGAGTGTTGAGTGGGTGAAAGCAAGAATTCAGAGTACAAAAAAAATAAAAAATAAAAAAATGCAGAAAAAGCTGGTAGTAAAGTAAGTCCTCGTATACACATAAATATTCATAAATACGCATAAGTTAGACACACACACACACATAGTAAAAAAAAAAATATAAATATTTTCCTATCTAACTAATTTTTATAGCCCATCGAACTTTCGCTTTTCACTGAGCTTTTTGTTTTTACACCACTTCCATTTCAGCTTTAATGTTTTGGGGACAGTAATGACGTCGTCAGGTGTAGCCGTAAATCACGGACATGTTTTATTTACATATTTTTAAATTTTTTTTTATATTTGGTCTTTTTTTTCCTAACTACGAGAAAAGGTCATCGCATGCGATAATACATTTGCGTCGGGAAATTGCTTTTGACCACATTAAAGTAATTTACTCATCTCTCTTCAGTCAACCGCTTCGCGTGGCTTGCTTAGGCACGAGTAGAGTTGGGTTTCGGGAATTTCCCGACGGGAATTCTCGAGAAATTCTCGATATTTTTCCATCCCGAATCTCGAGAATTGAAATTTTTATCATTTCGGGAAATCCCGAATCTCGAGAATGTTTCAAGATTTCTCGAGAAATCCATTTTTTTTTTTAATTTTTGTTGTCAAATATTAAGAGAAAAAACAATTCTTTCAAAAGTAAAAGAATACACATACATATGATTAATACCTGGAAACACCAAACTGTAACGGCCATTATGTTACAAAGAATCGCACACTACATACTGTTTCGCAGAATCACATACAATTCACACCATAGTTTCAATTGCTATGCGAAAAGCCACAACAGTATAACTGTTCCATTTGTTTGTTTGTTTGTTTTTTGTTTTGTTTTAGGGTGACTACAGAGTAAATGCTAGATGCGTTGCTATGCTATGTCGAGGGAAAGCACTGTAACATCAAGCTAATGAAGTTTAGTTTTATGTGTTTCTTATATGAAGCAGCAGTTAAGCAATTAGAAATGCTTTGAAAATAGTCAAGCAATTTCAATTTGTTCGCAGACTGCACAGACGACGTTTGTAAATTTATTTTTTGTAGTGAGCGGGTGCATTTCATTTTGTGGTACCTGATTAAGTATAAATTATACACCGTATTTTGTGGTCCAAATATTACTTATTTTTAAGTTTTGAATCGACGTATCGTTGACTGTGAGTACCGGTTAGTTACTTCCTTTAAAAAAAAAAATTTAAAACAAATTTTGAATTTTTAGCATTAAAAATCATGAGTTCAGAACACGAATACGACCAAGTGTGGCAGCTTTTCAAGCGATTTGACGACGAAGAAACATGTTTGAAATGCAATAAAATCATTAAATGGAAGTCATCGTCACCGTCACATGGAGAGGATACACAACATGAAGCGAAGGGAACATGAGGCTCCAAAAGAACAGCCACCAGCCAAGAAGACCTGAACTCTTCACAACTTTTTCAATACTTCTTCCTCGCCTGAATCGCTTGAACAAATTGTTGCAAAATTGGCTGCAAAAGATGGAATTCCAATAAACGCGATAACGAAAAGTGAGTTCATTCGTAATAGTATCAGCCGCTTAGGATTTCATCTTCCAAAGTGTCACAAAGCTGTTCTGGGTTTGGTTATGAAGTACTGCATGAAAATAAAAAGCGATTTGAAGATCAAAATTGAAAATTTTAAATCTGCACAGCGTAAGTTCAGCTTGAGCATCGACGAGTGGGCAAGCGTGCGAAACCGACGTTACATGAACATCCATATATATTATGACGATGGACAATCTGACAACCTTGGCCTGGTTCACATTCAGGAATCATGTCCCGCTGAAAAAGTATATGAGCTCGTAAATGCAAAGCTTTCAGACTTCAATATAAAACTACAGTCCGACATCGTGGCTATTACAAGTGATGGTGCCAGTGTCATGATCAAATTTGGGAGACTATCACCAGGGCATCAACAGATTTGCTACAATCACGGCATACATTTGGCGGTCATGGAGGTAACCAGAAACGAAAAGTCGCAAACAGGATATACGATAGTGACGTAAGCGATGGAGACGATTCGGATGAGGCTCCGATGAAAATGAAAACAATGCAGCCAGTACTTCATTTTCCGACATTAATGCGGAAAACGCTTCCGATGACGAGGAAAACAATATCGTATTTGTTGCTGACAAGACGGTCACTATAAAGTCTGCATTTGAAATCGTAAAAAAGGTTCGCAAGATAGTTTTGAAATTCAAGAACTCGCCTGTACGGAATGCCATCTTGCAGGATTATGTTAAAGAGGTCGAGAAGAAAGAGCTTTTCTTGCTGTTGGATTGCAAAACACGTTGGAATAGCCTGGAAACTATTCTGGCCAGATACATTTGCATCAGCAAGCATGTTCGTAAGGCGATCGACACTCTTAATTTAAATTTTATGGCCACTACTGACGCAGAAGAAAAGTATTGCGAGGATATCATAAATGCTCTTAAACCTATACGTGTTGCTGTAGAAGCACTTAGTCGCCAAAATGTGAACTTACTTGCTGCGGATTCTATTCTCAAATTTTTGTTCACAAAATTGGAGAATCAGCACACCGAATTGGGCAATGAATTCTTATCCAGCCTAAAAAAAAAACTTAACAGCTCGTAGATCTAGCCGTTTGTTATCGGCCTTTAAATATTTACACGATCCAGTTAACAGCTCTAGTGACAAATCTGAATTTTTCCACACCTGTTCTAAAACAGAATTGATAAAAGAAGCCGAAAACTATTTGGCTCGTCTATTTTCTACGAGCATTCAAGAAGACCAAGCAGTATCTAGTTCTGACGATGATGACGTATTTGCAACCAACAACGTCGATGAAGAAGATATGGCGAAACAGCTTGAAAAATACGTTCAGCAATGCTCAAAACCGAAAGCAGACATTGCGCAACATGCGGCGAACCAGATGTTTTCGTCGCTTAGAAACGAGCTAAAACTATATGAAAAAACTGGAGAGAAAACACAAAATGTTGAAAGACTGATCGGGGCTTTTAACACTGTTAAGCCAACATCGACTCAAAATGAGAGGAATTTTTCTACAGCGGGTAATTTTGTGTCCAAAACGCGTACGCGATTGTCAGACGAAGCCATTGATAGTCTGTGTTTTTTAAAACACCATTTTGGGAAATAATGTTTACAATCACTTTTTCCCCCTATTTTAATAAGTATAATCTTGAATTATTTTTGTTTTGAATTTTTTTGTAATTATTTTTGTTTCACTTTTTTGTTTGCAATAATTGAAATAGTAATATTTTCAAATATTTTTTTATCTAATTTATACTTTAATAAAAATAAATAAAAATAATATTTTATGAAATTCATTGCTCTTACACTGGTTTTAGATTTTTTTTTTTAATTTTTTGGAATTTTTCCCGAATTTTCGAGAATTCTCGAGAAATCTCAAAAATTATTTTCGGGAAATCCCGTATCTCGAGAATTGAAATTTTCGTTATTTCGGGAAATCCCGATTCTCGAGATTGGGATTTTCTCGGGAAATACCCAACTCTAGGCACGAGTGCATAAAAAATTAATTTAACATACCTAAAAGTTTATGCTCACAGGAAGTTTATGCGAGTATTAGCCTTACCGCACAGTGGTAACCAGTTGGTGCCGAATAAAAATTTAAGTAAAAGCAAAGTACTTTTTAAAGTAATGCTAATAAGACTAATGAATTTAGGTTTAATTTTTTCGAATAATGTTTTATAAGCAGCCAAAAATTGTGTTTGAAATGCTCAAAACCATATTCGAAATTGACTCGTATCCCATCTATGTATTGCTACAGGCAGCTTGTGGGGAGTGAGATAGTGGATAGCTTCAATTCGATCATTCAGCAACTTGAAAAGTACTTCATACAAATTGTAAGTGGAGAGGCAATCTTCTTACTTATAGCTCTCTTCTTACATCCAGTTCGCTATAATTTACGATATTTCTTAATCCCAATAGTAACTTTATTCATGAAGAAAGGCTCCTATAGGGCACGTGACGGATAACTACCAATTGTTCCTAATATTGAGCGTTATTGCTTGAAGACTTTAAAACTTATGTGAAAGTGATGAACAGTGTTTCGTACGCTGGTATACATACAGGTTGTTTGTGTTATCATTCGCACGCACGCTCTCCGACACAGGAACTTTCGTATGATGATGTTGTGATCGCTCTTATTTAACGCTATTAAAATTGACGCCCACTAAATAGAAAACATTTTTTTGTTGTTCAAAGTATCTCCCACAAAGCGCAATGTTATAACAACAACAAAAATTTGTCTGACATTGCATACAATTTAATATATATACACCTATTATAAATATAACAAAGCAAATCAAATTTCTGTGAGAGAGGTGCAAAAGAGGTCAACATCGCGCCATTTGCTCTTTCAACACTACAACCCATCGGAAGAAAATTAAGAAGTTCGAGTGTGCTCACTGCTACTCTAATGTAGCAGTGTTGCTTCTTTATGGGAAGAACATAATATGTGAGCACGTATGAGTAGAGAAGTACAGAAATATATTTTGAGAGAATAAAACGGTAAGCAAGTAGAATTACATACATGACAAATTGTGAGTGGGTGCAGAGTTAAACACAAATTGCAAATATTTTATCACAATTTATCCTTTAATTACGCCAAATCTTGGAAAAGACCTATGAAAAGCAAGTCGACACCCATCATCTCTTTGTCGACTATAAAGCTGCGTTCGATAGCCCGATAAGGGATTGCCTGTACGCCACCATGTCTGAGTTCGGTATACCAGCAAAGCTCATACGGCTTTGCAGAATGACGTTGAGCAACACAGCCAGCACCGTCAAGGTAAGAAATAACCTGCCGAGCTATTCAATACCGTTCGAGGTTTCAGACAAGGCGATCCACAGTCATGCAACCTCTTCAACTTCGTGATGGAAGGGGTGCTCCGAAAAGCAGGTGTGCTCGTAAAGGCACTATTTTCTACAAATGTGTCCAGCTCATTGCGTACGCCGATGTCATTGATATTATCGTTTTCTGCTATCGAGAAGGAATCATCACGAGTGGGTCTGGCGGTGAACGAGGGTAAAACGAAGTATATGCTGTCTACAACGCGGAACACACGGCGTGTAGGAACGCACGTCATTGCGGACAACTATACCTTCGAAGTTGTGCCAGAATTTATTTATCTTGGTACCGCCGTTAACAGCAACCACGATATCAGCCTGGAGATCAAACGGAGAATCACTCTTGCTAATAGGTGTTACTATGGGCTAGGTAAGCAATTGAGTAGTCGAGCCCTTTCTCGCATGACCAAACTGAGACTTTACAAGACGCTCATCATACCCGTGTTGCTTTATGGCGCAGAGGCATGGGCGGTGTCACAAAGCGATGCAGCCGCTCTTGGGGTGTTCGAGAGAAAAGTTTTTCGTAAGATCTTCGGTCCTGTGCGCGTTGGCGAAAACTACCGTTCAAGAATGAACTACGAGCTGTATGAGCTCTACGCCGACATTGACGTAGTTCAACGCATCGCCATCTAACGCCTGCGTTGGCTAGGGCATGTCGTGCTTATGGAGGAAGAAGCTCCAGCAAAGAAGGTGTTCGAGGGCGAAGTCCAAGGGAGCCGACGCAGAGGAAGACCATTGTTCCGGTGGAAAGACCAAGTGCAGGAAACCCTATGCTCGCTTGGTGTACAGAATTGGAGAAGGCGCGCGCGGAGCAGAGGCGCCTGGAGAGAGTCTGAGGCTGAGTGAGGTCGGCCGTAACTCGGTAACGGGTTGTTATGGCCACCTAAGTAAGTAAGTAAGTTATCCTTTAATTTTCATTAATTAATATCAAGTTTCAAGTTGTATTCAGAATTTATAAAAAATCTGAAAAAATTTCATCAAAATTCTAAAATTGTTAAAAAAAGAAATTGGGTATACCGTTCTTTAGCCGTTAGATTTTAGTATAATAAAGTAAATTTTTGTAGTTTTCCAAGTAGTAGTTTTTGAGTTTTTGTATATCTTTTGGAACGTTTTTTTTTCATTAAAATTAAAAAAAAAATGTTTGAAAATTAAAAATTCAGTAAAGTTTCGCATAAATACAAATTTGTATAAAAAATTATATTAAAAAACAAATAAATAGTCGAAACTTGTCAATATGTGACTGGTCCATAACTTTGCAACGGAGTACAATTCCACATTTTGATGGTAATCATGTGCTGATATTAAGATCAAAAAAGTTTTCCTAAATCCAGTTTATATTTATGTTCTTCAAAAATAAGAGAAATGCAAATAAGTCTAGGGAACTGTGCCGTGCGTAGTTACTAAAATGTCATATCTCGAAAACTATTAAAGCCTCCGTAATTTCTTAGTTTTTAAGTAAAAATTCTGATTCCAAAGAGTACCAATGCGAACAATAAAATGTTGAATAAGGCAGAACCGATCAAATATTAGATACAAAATTATTTTCATGTATTTTTTTACATAAAAATATTTCAACTGCTGGTGTTACAAATTAAATTTGAATTGGTAGTTAATTTACTTTTTTAAATAAAGAGTAGTAATAATAATAAAAGGGATGGTTCCATGTGTAGAAGTCCACGCAAGTGGGGAAAGTTACTGATCGCCATTCACTTGGGAGTGGTCAGAACGATTCTTCTGCATATGGCTCAAGCAGCTCACAACGTCCGGGATTAGCCCACGTATCCTTTGGGAGCTTCCGAACACCCGTTCGGGAGTGAGCTAACGTGAGAAGGCGAAGCATCCCAGGATAGCTGGTTGTGCGCTGGGTTCGGGAACCCGCCACGTAAATATCCCTTCCAATGAAAACAGCAACAAAGCCTCGGATGAGAACTTCCAACACTGATGACGCCCACTGCAAACGAACTAAGGATTACGATTTGAGGACATGCACCTGTAATGTCCGGTTCCTTAATGGTGAAGGTGCCTCTGCCCGGCTGGCTGATGCCCTTGTGATAGTAAAGGCTGACATCACTGGCATTCTGCGATGGACGGCGCAAGGCAGGAAAACCATAGGGGCTTGCGACGTCTACAGCAGCTGCCATGTAAAGGAGCGCAAATTCGATGCTAGATTTGTTGTGGGAGAGAGACTTCGTCGCCAAGCACTGCCGTCCACTCCGGCGGACGAGCGTCTCGCAATAATCTGCATCAAAGCGCAATTAACTAACATCTCGCTCATGTGCGCCTACGTGCCGATGAAAGAGAAGGACGATGCGATCAAAGATTCTTTTGGTGCTTGGCGACTTCAGCGCCGGGGTAGGCAAGGCGAGAATTTTTGGTCCCACAGTCAAAAAATTCAGCCTGCTATACGATGACAGACACATAGCGCAGCGAATAAAGATCCAGCGGATACGCTGGCTGGGTCATGTCGCCCGAACGGATACAAACGCCACGGCTCTGAAAATGATCGATGCGGTACTAGCTGATGGTAGCAGAGGAAGAACAAGGCCTGCTCTGCGTTGGCTAGTTCAGGTGGAGAAGGACTTGACTTCACTTGGTGTGTCCAACTGGTGCCAATTAGTACAAAAAAGAAACAACTGGTGTGACTGCGACTTATATAAGACTAATAGATATTTTTCAGAGTTTCAAAAAAAAAATTGGAATACTACTCACATTTTGCTTTTTTTTTACCACAATCGCTCGTTGTGAGTCTCAGTTCCGAGTATATTTCAGCCATGAAAAAGATCCTCATACGCCGGCCGCCGTAGCCGAATGGGTTGGTGCGTTACTACCATTCGGAAATCACAGAGAGAACGCAGGTTCGAATCTCGGTGAAACACCAAAATTAAGAAAAACATTTTTCTAATAGCGGTCGCCCTTCGGCAAACAATGGTAAGCCTCCGAGTGTATTTCTGCCATGAAAAAGCTCCTCATAAAATTATCTGCCGTTCGGAGTCGGCTTAAAACTGTAGGGTCCCTCCATTTGTGGAACAACATAAAGACGTACGCCACAAATAGGAGGAAGAGCTCGGCCACACACCCAAAAAAGGTGTACGCTCCGATTATTTATATTATTTATTTTACTGTTACTATAGGAGGTTTACCCGTACATGTGTGGGTAATGTTTGTGCTCCTACAACAACAACAACAACTCTATGTTGTCTTTGATATAAATATTTTTTTTTTATTCTTTAGCAATGCTGCGGACGTGTCTGTTATTGGCCGCATATAAATCCAGCTCTTTCCGGTAACGTAGAACCGGCTGTCGTGGCTGTGACTACAGAGGAAGTCTCTGACTTTATCTCTACCGCTGACAGCGCAATAGAGATGGTCTACAAATTGCGTTCCCTATAAATCTATGCCGAATATGTAAACTTTAGCTGGAACTAAGCTTTCTTTCACCCATACGAGTTTTTTATCTTCGGCGACCCCTCGTCAAATTACCTGAAAAAAATTTTCGTGAAATATTTTAACCCTCTAATTCCCTTTTTTATTGACCGTTCAGTATAGCTGTTTTGAGAACGTGTCAAAAATGCACATTTAAGTAGGAGTTAGAGGGTTAAACTCTACTACAAAAAAGTATATTGTCAAATTCTACTGCGGAAGTCTGAGCACAGAAATTTCATTTGAAGTCGTTTTATAAATCACCTACCCTGACAGAAATCAAGTAGATTCACGAAACCAACGCAAAACTGAGTCTTGTCGAGGTCCTATGCTTCCGAGAGGAGTGAACAAGGAAAATTGTTCTTGTTCTTTCCTAATTACTAAAGTTTGTTCGTGTTGCCTCACCATTCTTAGATAGTGCATTTAATTTAGTGCTTTGTCCCACTGTCCCATCTTTTTATTAAGATTTTGTTTTAGAGAATAACTTTATGCTCGCTTATATGTACGTAAATACACACGTACATACACACACACACATGCCTTCACATGAGCATATCCAAGTTCATAATTAATTTACCGCCTTCGACAAGGGGCATCCCCTAATCAAACGATGAAAGCTGCTTGAAGTGTGAGAGTGCCTTCACTACCGCCTTCCCGCAGCTACAACTAAAAACTAATTTCATAGCGAAAACGTAATTTCCTTTTCGATTTGGCACAGACAGTCACATCAGCAGCCACTCAACTCCACTCAATTCACAGCGCCCACAGACAGACAACCGAGAACGGACAACGGCCAACGGACAACGGACAACGGCCAACGCCCTTTCAAGCACAAGCAGACGCATGTGAGGAATTATGCTTCCATGTCTGTATTTTTGTGTAGGAGTGGCAGTTCACCTATACAGACATACGTACATACTATATGTTCATATGTCAAAGAGCTCATTGGCGTGTCAGAGATTTAACTTGAACTTCACATCACTTCACTAATCTCAGAGCTGTTGTCGTCCAACTTTTGTTTGAAATGCTCAGCTGCAACCAATACGGCAACTTCCGTTGGACTTTCTACTTTTCTGGTTTGTTGTTTTCAAGCCGTGTTTTTTTTTTTTTTTGATTTTTTTTCTCCTTTGCTGCTAATATGCTTTTGAGGCAGACAGTTTGACATTGATGGGAAAAAGTTGCTTGCCCACACATGCATGGCGGTGATTGTATCACCTGCCGAGATTGTTGGCTTATGCTGGCTGACAGTGCATGCGCTCGTGTGTGTGCGTGTGTGTGGGTGCATACAAAGTAGATGGAAAGTAATGTGACAGTGTTCATGATTTGACTTCAAAAACTTTGTCGTCCAGTTTAGAGAACGCAAAAAAAAAAAAAAAATACAAAAAACAGGTGAATTCAAAAAGTACTCTACTAACTCAATTGAGTAAATCAGCGCCGTAAGCGGTAACAAGCAAATAAGCAGGTAGAATGGGCTGGAGATGAGTAGAAAATGATACAGTGGAAGGCAGAAAGTCAGTGATGCGTTTCTGTTGCCGACGGATAATGCGCACATTTCCTATATTCTGCTTTGGCCTTTGATGTACACTCCGCACTCTCCATTCTTGCCATTCTCAAATCTATCAGATATCGCTGGCTCTGCTTTGTCTTACTCACTATTTAATGCTGTTTGCTTTACTTGCTAAGGTTTTGAGATTTTTTTTCTTTTTTTGGTTTTTTTCACGTAAAGTGCTTAATTTTAAAAAGGGTGTCGTTTTAGAGGCAGATAAGCACATATGAAAAAATAAAAAATATAGAAAAATGTTTTTAAAATCGATGAAATTGGCTTTTTTGACAAATCACTTTGTTTTACAGATAATATAATATCTGGCGACTGGGCGCCGCCACTCCCGTGTTAATGGCTTAATCTGGAGATCCCATGTTGTCACACTTTTCGCAGTAACTCTGGTTATATTTAGACCAAAACCCAACAAATGTTGCCTTCGAACTGTTCAATCGTCATCAGCATTGTTGGCATGACGGTCCGGATTGATCCTTGGCCACCCTCAATAACTTCGACCAAGTATCTCGATCCTCTGCAGTCATCCTCCAGTTTTTCAGTCCAAGATCTTGGCGTCGAACTGCTCAATTATCATCGTCGACCTGCTCAATCATCATCAGCATTGTTGGCGTGACGGTCCGGATTGATTCTTGGCCTCCCTCAATAATTTCGACCAAGTATCTCGATCCGCTGCAGTCATCCTCCAGTTTTAAAGCGCAAAGGTCTTGGCGTCGAACTGTTCAATCATCATCAGCATTGTTGGCGTGTCGGTCTCGGTTGAACTTTGGCCTTCCTCAATAACCTCGACCAAGTATCTCGATCCTCTGCAGTCATCCTACAGTTTTTCAGTCTAAAGATCTTGGCGTCCTCATTAACTGTATCAATCCAGGTTTTCCTTGGGCGATCCCTCTTATAACGCACATATAGCTTACTATTCCAGATCTCTTTTGCAATTTCGCTTGGGTCCATCCTCAGAACATGCCCAGCCCTCTTAAGACGGTGAAGCTTGATGCAGTCGATGATTTGGAAGCCGTTTTGTGCTAAGAATCCTTAGCGAAAGTAATCTAAAACAGTCAAAACTCACTAACGAGATGATCAGTGATTCCATCGGCCCTTACAACTCATTTCTTCTGTGTGTAAAGATATTTTAACAATGGCTTGTGGTTCACACTATTGCGAATTGAATCATATTTTTTGAAATAAATTAGAATAATTTGCAAACTTTCTTCTATCGTGAGTCTAATCGTGAGAACTTTCTCAGCCAATGTAACCGCAAAGCCAGATTGTAGATAATAGAGAAGGAAGTAAAAAGTGGCGCCTTCCATACACCGTTCCTTTGTTCTTGGTAAATTTAGCCATTGACTGACGTCAGTACAGAAAGTATACACATCTTTAAGTGAAAATGTGTACATGCATGATTTATTTCATCACTTTTTCCATTCATTCCGCACTCAAGGGGGAAATGAGCGTGGCGTAACATTTGGAGGCAGCGCATGGCAAACATGTTTTCGAATGGCTCGAAGTTGGACGGAAGAATTGGTGGGGGCGTATTCTGTGAGGAGCTCCCCATCAAACCCAAATTTAGGCTTCCGCACCACTATAGTGTTTTCCAAGTGGAGGTAGCCGCAATTAAGGAGGCAGTGTATTGGTTGCTCACTTCGGTAATTACTGTAAGGGATGTATAATAAATATCTACTCCGACAGCCAAGCGGTAATTAGAACCTTGGACTCGTTGTTCGTTCATTCGAAATTAGTCGGGAAATGTCTGAGTTCTCTCTCGATTGCCTTCGTATACTTCGATATGAGGCTCATTTGGATGAGGAGGCTGATGAGCTGGCTAGACAGCGGACCTCGAAGACGGTTGCATCGCAAAATGGGAGGATTGAGGTTCGCTTAAGAGTCTATGGTCTGCTTCTTGAAAGATAGGCCTCGTAACAACTCAGTGAGCGCTGAGATAGTACGCAGACGTGCAAAGTCGCGAGACGGATCGGCCTCGTAAATTGGGAGACAATTTCTAAGGCTAACAAAGCCGCAACTCTCGAATTTAATAGGTATCCTTACGGGATATTGTCCGCTAGGTGTCGACGCGGTGAGCTTTATAATTGCTTCAAGCCCTTTCGGCAGAAGTTCCTTTTTTTCAGTTGCCCTGTTCTCGTCGGGCACAGGTTTACACATCTGAACTCCTACTTTTTCGTTACACCAGCGGATATGGTAGGTTTAAATATCATAAATCTGTTCAAATTCATCAGTAGCTTGAAGCGGTTAATACGCACATAAATCGCCACTCTTGGTCGTCATTCTATGTATAATGCAAAGCCGTTTCTTCCTTTTTTTCCACCTGTCTGGTTCCCTTCTCCTTCTCCCCTCCCCTCCACCTGTTCGACAACGGACAAATTTTGAATATTTGTATAAATAGGCCCCTCGCAAAGTCCGTCATTTATCTCATCCCTCTCTTATTAATCTGTAATTTTTGACTCTTACTATTCTTTCATTTTATGATCTTGACTTTCCACTCACTTTACCTCACTCCTCCTTTTCTTTTCATTTGTTTATCTTCTGCGCTAACGTCACAGCCCTTGAGAAGGTGCAATCTTGCAAGCTATCATTCCTGCCTACAAACAATTGAGTATTATGAAATCAGCGCACATATAAAACGATACTCCGCCTCTAAAACAAACACCTTTTGTGCTATATTTTCTTATACTGCGTTAGATAATTTTTAAATTTCTGTATTGCTTTTTTTATTTTTATTTTTGTGTTTTTTTAACAAGTTTTCTTTTTTCGCCTGTTTGTGTTTTTGTATATCCATCATCACTCACCTATAGTTGCCAAAGTCCTCCTGCTGTATGTGCCGTATGGTCAGCGTGTGTCGATTTCCTCTTGTTGACATAATTCGCCTATCGGTCGTTTGTATCGGAAATGAGTTTTGGTACCAGGACACCTGCAGCGAACGAAAAAGTGAGAGAAAACGAAACAGTTCAAAAACATGAAAGCAATGCATAGCAAAAAGTAATAAAAAAAACGCATACACAGATATACCAACACGCATTCATGGATACACTCTCGTACAAACTGAACAGATTTGAACAAAAATTTAGCGAAATGAAAAAAATATGGTTTAATAACACTGGTTTGCAAGGAGGAGGTTTCTATAAGTAGAAGTCCACACAAGTGGCGAGTCCCTTATCGGCGTTTACTTGGGAGTGGCCAGTACGAGTCTCCCTTACGATAGACGATATGGTCAAAGCGCTCAACATTTTCGAGCTTAGCCCAAGTATCTTCTAGGAAGCCTTCGAGCACCTCTTCTAGAGCGAGCTAATGTAAGAAAGCGAAGTAACCATTCCCCTCAACTCTTGTTGGTTGTGTGATGGGTTTAGGAGCCGTCACGTAAATATCCACCCCAAATAAAACGAAAACAACGGCCAAAATCGCGGCCAAATGAATGTAATTAAATTTTCTATCATTCTCTGATACTTCGAATTTCATAAAAATGTAAGGTTTTCAAGATATTTACATATTGAAAAAAAAAACATAGCATTTCGAGCGCAGTGACTGATTTTACCTAGGAGTTGAATGGACTGATTGGGCTTTTTTCGCTGTAAAGTAGTGTAATTTGTGATACAGAGAAAAATAACAAGAAAGAAAGAACATCATATGCCGCGCTGGATACACAAATTTTTTGCACCAGTATTGTAATAAAAATGTCTGCATTAATTGAAAATACTGGGTTGCCCATATTCGACGGACCGATGTGTTTTTTTTTTAAATCAAAGAACAAAACATTTTGTTTAGTTCAAGTAGATTTGTTGACATCACTTCTTCTATATGATATCTCTCAAATTAACGCCTTGAGCCTGTACGGCGTATTGTGCCCGTTTTGCAGCATTTTCCATGATTTTAGCCTAACATTTCGGCTGGAATAGCGGCTATTTCCTCACGGAAGTTGTTCTTGAGCTCTTCTATGGTCTTTGGCTTATTAATATAAACTTTTGATTTTAAATATCCCCACAAGAAGCAGTCAGGTGGCGTTAAATCGGGCGAACGCGGTGGTCAGTAAAAATCGTCATTTTTCGACATCAAACGACAAGGAAATAATTTCTTCAAAAAATCGATTGTGGTACGAGCTGTGTGTGGTGGAGCGCCGTCTTGTTGAAACCAGAACTGCCTCATACGCTTTCTTCATTTTCGAAGAAAAACGGCCCAATAATCGTTTTCGCACTAACGCCGCACCAAACCGTGACGTAAAGAGGTACCTCTTGAATTTCGTAAGGATTTTCAGTGGCGTAATAAGAAATAAGCCTCATCGGACATGATGAATTTGTTCCAAAATTGCTCGTCATCTTCAGCCATTTCGATGATTCTTTGGACCCATTCCAATCGACGAGGCTTGTCCGCAGGCAACAATCTTTGCGTCAATTGAATCTTATACGGGAATAAATGCAAATCAATGCGGATAATTCGTTGTAAAGTGGTCCGAGCAATGCCCAACTGCTGAGAACGGCGATTTTGGGATGTCCTTGGCGACGTCTCAACACTGGCCCGTACAAGAGCAATATTCTCATCCGATCGCCTTGGTCGGTTTTGATTAAGCTTCTTTGGATTAGAAAGAGCATCAAGAGTCGAAAACCTTTCTTACAAATGTTTATTGGTGTTCTTTGAAGGCGAACTTTTCACATTATTTAATTTTTTATACGCACGTTGAGTTTTCACAATTGACTTCTTTTTTTGAATGTAAATTTCAACAATTTGGGAGCGCTCGCGTGGCGTGTACTGTTCCATCGTAAAAATCTGCTTGGACTGACGCTTCCAACGTGGTATGTCATTAAGCGATCTGACGTCTCTGTTAAAAGATACAGGGTTGCCAAATGGGTCCGTCGAGTATGGGCAACCCTGTACGTTTTTGTTAGCAAACCCATAGATGACTACATATTTTCACCTTGTATGGTAACACATCTAAGTCTTTTAGTAAAGTTCGTTGTCGGTCTGACTTGGTGATGCTCAATTGCGAAGCCTGGGATCTGGTTTGTGTTTCTACATTCTCAGCAACATCGGCAGCCACAGCTACGATATTCTCGCCCGCGTGAACAGTCCGGTGACAGCCATGTGCTATAAGATCTCATGCGGATTCAGCTTGTTCAAGTCGAGCAGCTAAGAATCGGAAAGTTAACCTAGTTAGCGTAACCAGATTAGGAAATCAATGTCCTTATTTACGCTGCGCCAATATCGCCGACCGATTTCCGATCAAAAGAAACAACGCTATTTTTCGATGCTCTTGCGGAGTATGGCATTCCATTACCTATCTGTTTGCATACTCTGCTTTACGAGTTTTGTTTAGTTTAATCTCATTCTCTCTCATTATTCATGGCAGAGTTCAAACCAGCAGAGGCAGGAACGTCAGCATACGAAACAGTCGAGGAATAACCTACAGCAGAAAGTCCAACATTTTTTGCACACCCAACATTACTAACAAGAGTATTAGCTGTATTTTTAAGCGCAGCAGCAGCTACCTCCGACGTCGACGTTGACGTAGACTTCGCTCGCACTGCATTATTGAAGTACTGAGCACTAGAACTCAACACAGTGAATGCCGCGGAATTCTTTCTCATTAGGCGATACGCTGATAGGCGAAGATGGAGACAAATTCACCAAGAAGGCTGTTCAGTTATTGCAGTGCTGCCTTTGCTGCCGACTTTGCTTTTAGAGACTTAATATTTCGTTTTTGCAGTCAAATACGTGCTATTTATTTTTTATTAGTTCAATGGGATTAGTTTTATTTGCATAGTTAACAACAACATTGCATTGACTTGTATGATAAGTTCTGAAGTTAACGAAGAGAAGACAGCATTATTATCAATGTTTATTACGCATAGAGAGCGAATCTCAACAAACAAGCTATCACACTTTCGAGAGAAATGAGAATTAACACTACTCAGAGCATTTGCCGCAGTAAGTATTTGCCCATTTTTGAAGCGAAGAGCATTCAATGTTTTATGTTATATGTTGACTATTGGATTTGTCGCTTCATTTGTCACTATGCTCCAAGTTTTTATCAGCAATAGAGACAGCATTAGGGGGCGGAGAACAAATACATGCCCGACGCTCAAGTGAGCACGAATTATAATAATACATAGTGTTTTTTTTTCATACTTGCATACTCTTCTGGAAGTTTTTGTTTATACTGGCTTTGCCCAGATGAATCATCACATCCCCATTTACTGTACAGAACTAGATGTTAAACTAATCTTTAAAGACGGAATCTATTCTCAAAATTCTAGCCACAGTGTGATCCAATAAATCTTGGAGCTTCACTATTTTTGCACTTGTGTTTGTTACATCTACTGATGACACTGGCGGATAGCAGGTTTGTTTAATTGCTTGCACTTTGTAATATGGTGGAAATAGAAAAGAGTGTCGTTCGTTAGTTAAATTTCTTAGGTATTGATATTGGGCTTTTGTTAAATTTAAATCAATTAAAACACTTAATGCTTCTTCACCCGTTAGAATGGGTTTCTGTTCTGATTTTTCTATTAGATCCAAGTATAAGGTCTTATTTTTACGGTCTGCTGCTCTTGTTTTTTCCACAAGATTTGCTTCTGTTTCTTCTTCTATCGAACGTAGTCCCTGAAGATAAGCATTGTAAATGTGTTCAAATCCGTATTCATGGAGTAACTTTTTTTTTTCTTTTCTTGCTGGATTCTGATGAGTCTGTATAGGGTAAGCACGGTCTTCCATGTTTACCAGAAACCGGTGTATTGTCTTTCGGTAAAAAACAGAATATTCGGAATCCAATGATGTTTTGATTTTTTATATTTTTATCAGTAACTTTGAAAATCGCAAAAATCCGCAGCCAATTTTTAAAAATGTTTCTTATTAACAAAAAAGTTACAAATCCCACTTAAATTTTAAACGTGGTGAGGCGTGGGTAACTGCTGAAAGTTTTGATACACTTAAAAAATCTTCTTTTTTTCAACTTATGTTATTTGAAACTGTTTTTTGTACTAATTTTAAAACAAATTTGAAGACATGTTATTTTTTTAATAATCTGAAAAAAGTAAGCTTTCCGAAAATATATTATATAACACTTTATTTATACTCCTACAAAGTATGACCTTAAAATCACTTTAAATGTAGTAAGGTGAAGTGGCTTCCCCAGGACGTTTTAAAAAATAACAAAGATTGCCGAACGATAAAAAATCATTTTGAAATAATTTATTAATATTTTTTTTACGATAGGTTAATTCGATCCTTCAACTATGGGAAAAAAATAAAAAAGATGACAATAGCAACATTTGTAAAAATCATTTTTGATATGCCGTTGTTCTACTATTTTCCATAGTGCGGTGAAGGTAAAAAAAAATAAAAAATTAGAATTAAAAAAATAAAAAAATAAAATATGATGAAAAGTTTTTGGATATATTCGTAAGAATTTCTTTGTTAGTTTTAAGTTCGAGGAAAATGTTGCTCTGGTCAAATTTGTTTTGGGTATGAGTCAAGAGCTGTCAGGAAAAAATTAAGTTTTGAGAAAAATGCTTCCAATTTTCATCAGACTGAGATGTGCTGTGCGGAAACTCAAACTTTCATCTCAACTTTATCTTTTGAGTTTGTGATTTGTAAGCTATTTAAACAAAAAAAAAATCCAGTATCAAAATGGCTCTTCGATAAGAGGGTCGCATAGACTTATCGAGTAAAATTAAAATAAGCCAAGAGTGTAAAATGTGTCACTGAGTAAGGAAACTACCGTAGTAACGGTACAAGCAAAAAGAAGGTGCCGTAATAACGGCACAGAAGAGTACAGTTTTATGATAAAAAAAAAAAAATAAAAAAAGTGGAATATTCTGGAATTTTATGGGGTTTCATGTCACCATTTAAATTAAAGTAAAAAAATTTTTTTTTTTTCAAAATTCTAATCAACTCAACACGTGCATTCTATTTATTGCTAGACTTGTATACCTATGAACAAATACTTATAAGTGAACTAAATGTATCCTTTTTTTAGTTAATCAACTTACCGTGCCCACTGGATCAGCGAAGACTATGCACACCAGCTTAGCCTCAAAGCCTTCACCCGAATGTATCCATGACTTTTCCACTTGTATGTCTGGCGGATCTGCATATCAAACGGTAGAAAAGCGAATAAATCACATATGTACGGTTACAGTTATTACATACAAAAAAAGGAAAAAACTATTTAATTGACTCTGCAATAAAGGAATTCCACAATTGCTGAAATATTTCGCATACGTCCAAACCAAGTGAATAGCACGTCTCTACAATGCAATGATCCATAAAAGAAAAGCACACAAAAAAAAAAGCAACAGTATCATTTATCTGCACTTGAGGGACTCGTTACGTGTAGAAATTGCAGCGAAGAGTTGATGAAAAATGCGAACTTGTTTTCCAACGCAAAAATATCTTTATGAGCATATTCATTTTCTTGCGCACTCGCACTTTCCCTGCATTGCTGCTATAATAAAGGGTGGCTAAATTTTAAGGGCCGATGTTGAATGTGAACCACACAAAACGTCAAGTTTTTTTCTACACTACATTTGACATTTTTCAATTTCAGACTAATTCAATTTCAACCAAGGAAAGATATAGTTACAATCGAGCAACGCGTTAAAGTTATTCAGGCTTATTATTCACCTCAGTAGATTCGTCAATAAGCAGAATTGCCGCATTTGGGCGAATGATAATCCAAGAGTAATTGCCGAAATACGAATGCACCCACAAAGAGTGACTGTTTGGTGCGGTTTATGGGCCGGCGGCATCTTTGGGCCGTATTTTTTCTAAAATGAGACCGGTCAGGCAGTTACTGTGAATAGTGTTCACTATCGTGAGATGATAACGAACTTTTTGTGGCCCCAATTGGAAGATATGGATGTGGACGATATGTGGTTTCAACAGGATGATGCCACTTGTTACACGGCTAACGAAACAATGGTTCTTTTGCGCGAAAAATTTGATGGCCGAATAATCTCACGTCGCGGCGATGTCAATTGGCCGCCAAGATCATGTGATTTGACACCGTTGGACTTCTTTCTTTCGGGGTCATTTGAAAGAAAAGGTGTTCGTCGATAAGCCAGCACCAATTCAAGAGCTAAAGGATGAGATAATTCGGTACATTAACGGCATAGAACCTCAATTATGCCTCAGCGTCATCGAAAATTTGGAGCATCGGATGGAGGTGTGCCGTCGAGGCCATTTGGTTGATATTTTGTTCTATGCGTAATTGAGCCAGACCAATATTATTAAAATTAAGAGAAATGATAATAATTCCTTAAAACAAATTGTATTTTATTTAAAATCAACACCGGCCCTTGAAACTTAACCACCCTTTAGAGCGCAAGAACGAAGAACAAAAAACACAAAAAAAAAACAAAAACGAAATAGGTTTATTGCCAGAAGAAACGCAGCATTATGAAGAAAAATGCGCATTGCTCGCATGTGAAAATTCATGCAATTTCCAACTGATTTATCAAATATAAGTTTCCACTTTTCAATTTGAATGAGGCATGCAGCGTAACGAATTGTTCGCCGGAATGAAGTGAGTGCAGGAACGTAAGCGATAGCAGAGGTGGGCTTAAGGGGGATGTTAAGGTGCACATATACTAAGACGCATACACACACGCACATGTGTACACACACAATGCAAGTTTTGGCTGCTACTTTTTGTGCGCAGTTTTTGTTGTCATCATACGGTTCGTTTACGACTTGTTGGCCTTTCTGCATTTGCGTGCGTTCGTGTGTTGTTTGGTTATCTTTTTTGCCGTCTTGAAGTTATTTGCATATCGCGCAATGCTGCCACTTAAAATTGTTCGCTACTTTTTCACACGCACTCAACACTTTTATCAGCGACTTTGAAACATATTCTTGAAAGAAATTTCGCTAGCTGCTCAAGTGTTGGTGCTGCGCTTGCTTCCACACACACACACGCATACATATGTGTGTGTATGTATGTTCGCTGCTCCTCTTCTTTCATGCATATTTTTCGCCTTTCATTTATTTGTAAATTTATCTTTTGAAGCGCATAATCATTCTCGAAAGTTGTAGGGGTACATAGACACAATTCTCTATGTGGGTACAAATGTAGACAAAGCGGAAAAAGCGGATTATTGAAGATTTCAACGCGTGCATGATAAATGGCGAAATGCCTGCAAGTAAAGCACGAAGACAGCAAATCGACTGAGAACATAACTAAATCGAATTGTGGCGGCGGATTTGGCGGTGTGGAGAAGAGTATGACATTTTTTCCCCTTTTTTTGTCAGTATATTATGGAATATTGTTGTTGTAAATATGCATTGCTGCTGTGTAATTTAGTTTCAAAAAAAGTTAGTAGCTGCTGCGCTTGTTAAGAATTCAGTTACAAGCACATTTATGAAGGAAATTGGACGGCTACGAGTGGCGTAAGAGCTTTACTACAACGCTGCTCGTACGGGGCGTATGAGTAACAAAATGCATGAAGTGAATTTACCGGAGGAAAAAACGTATCGAAAATGTGGGTAATTGTGCATTTTGAGACAAACTTGCGCTTTATGGATGGCGAGAAATTCAAAAGAGTTTCTAAAATGCTACTAATTCGAACATTTTATTTTCACTTTTATTTTTGCACTTCGAACTTTTTTTATCCACATTGAAAAACTAGTGAATATGCAATATTTGCCCAAAGAATATATATATAATTGGCGCGTACACCCTTTTCGGGTGTTTGGGCGAGCTCCTCCTCCTATTTGTGGTGTGCGGCTTGATGTTGTTCCACAAATGGAGGGACCTACAGTTTCAAGCCGACTCCGAACGGCAGATATTTTTATGAGGAGCTTTTTCGCGGCAGAAATACACTCGGAGGTTTGCCATTGCCTACCGAGGGGCGCCCACTATTAGAAAAAAACTATTTCTTCATTTTGGCGGCCGCCGTAGCTGAATGGGTTGCTGCGTGATCACCATTTGGAATTCACTGAGAGGTCGTTGGTTCGAATCTCGGTGAAAGCAAAATTAATAAAAACATTTTTCTAATAGCGGTCGCCCCTCGGCAGGCAATGGCAAACCTCCGAGTGTATTTCTGCCATGAAAAAGCTCCTCATAAAAATATCTGCCGTTCGGAGTCGGCTTGAAACTGTAGGTCCCTCCATTTGTGGAACAATATCAAGACGCACACCACAAATAGGAGGAGGAGCTCGGCCAAACACCTAACAGAAATGTACGCGCCAATTATTTATTTTATTTATTTTTTTTATTTATTTCTTCATTTTGGTGTTTCACCGAGATTCGAACCGACGTTCTCTCTGTGAATTCCGAATGGTAATCACGCACCAACCCATTCGGCTACGGCGGCCGCCAAAAGAATACCGAAGGGTAAATGCTTCTTATAAAATTTCTTCTTCTTATTCTTTTATTATAGGTTTTCACCCGTTTTTATTCACATAATTACATAGTTAATAGGACTATGTTTAAGTTCGTGCGGTTTTTTTTCGAAATTTGAAACTTTATTGACGTAAAATGGTTACAAATTTAATATTCAAAGTATTGTCCATCGCTTACTACTACTTTTTCCCATCTTTCTGGCAATTCACGGATTCCCTTTGTGAAAAATTCGGTCGGTTTTGCCGCAATCCACGAATCGATCCATTTTTTGACTTCATCGTAATTACGGAAGTGCTGGTCAGCCAGGCCATGTTGCATCGATCGGAAGAGATAGTAATCGGATGGCGCAAGGTCTGGACTATACGGCGGGTGGGGTAGGACATCCCATTTGAGCGTTTCTAAGTATGTTTTGACCACTTGTGCAACATGTGGCCGAGCATTGTCATGTTGCAAAATAACTTTGTCGTGTCTATCGGCGTATTGCGGCCGTTTTTCTCGCAGTGCTCGGCTCAAACGCATCAATTGTCGTCGGTAGACATCCCCCGTAATCGTTTCATTCGGTTTCAGTAGCTCATAATACACAACACCCAGCTGGTCCCACCAGATACACAGCATAACCTTCAGGCCATGAATATTCTGCGCCGACGTCGATGTTGAAGCATGGCCAGGGTATCCATACGTTGCCCGACGTTTTGGATTGTCGTAATGGACCCACTTTTCATCGCCAGTCACAATTCGATGCAAAAAACCCTTTCTTTTGTGCCGTTGAAGCAGTTGTTCGCATGCCATAAAACGGCGTTCAACGTCTCTTGGCTTCAATTCATACGGCACCCAATGGCCTACCTTTCGGATCATTCCCATGGCTTTTAAACGTTTGGAAATGGTTGATTGATCAACTCCCAAAGTTTTTGCAACCTCTTCTTGCGTTTGAGCCGGATCTTGATCGAGCAATTCCTCCAATTCGGTATCCATGAACTTTGGCGGCGCACCCTCGCGTTCTTCGTCTTCCAAGCCAAAATCACCACTTTTAAAGCGTGCAAACCATTTCTGGCACGTTCGCTCAACTAGAGCATGCTCACCATAAACTTCCACCAAGATACGATGACTTTCGGCTGCTTTTTTCTTCATATTAAAATAATGAAGAAGAATTCCCCGCAAAAACACATTATTTGGCACGAATTCGACATTTTCAAGTGTGGTAAAAATATTGTTGTTTACGCTTCAAATAAAAAACTTATACTGACGTTTGTGCCTTACGACAGTAGCTCTCCAATGAATGTTTGGAAATGTGGATCGATGGAATAATAATCAAGTTACGCCATCTGTTGTAAAACCGCACGAACTTATCGATAGACCTATTATAAATTACAAAGTATTATTAAAATTCAAAATGACGAAATGTTATTGTCCTTCCGCTGATGTCGAAATTCAGCTTTCGCGCCATCTCTTTGATGGTCTTCCAGGTCCGCGCTTTCCACATGGTATATAGTCCCTCGCTATTCGGATAATTCTGTCGTCACTAGCTCTAGAAACGTGATCATTCCAAGCTCGTGTTCTTGTTCTTAACGCCTCGTTTCTAATGCAGTCAAGACGTGTTTTTCCTACGATGGATCGTAGAACTTGCATTTCAGCTGTACACAGTAGTTGTTTTGTTTTTGCGTTTTCAGCTCGTGCTTCGGCTCCATAGTACAGTCTTGTATATGAGAGTCTTGCTTTCTGTGGTCATATATTTGTTCCACCATACAACATCCCTAATGCAACCTGCAATGCGTGCGCCTGCATACATCTCTCTCTGACTTCCTTAATAATGTCGCGCTTACTGGATATTTCTATCCCCAGGTATTTAAATTTCATAACTTGCTCTATCATCGTCCTTTCTATTTCAAGTTTGCATCTGATCGCATTCTTGGCAACTACTAAACTTTTTGTTTTTTCTCTGGAGACCTCCATCTTAATCTGTTTGGCTGTAACTACAAACTTATGTAGTAATCTTTGCAGATTGTCTTCAAAGTCCGCAATTAATATGGCATCATCTGCATAACATAAAATTGGTATGCTCATATTATTAAGACGATACCCAGCTAATGGCGTGACTTCTTTTATTATTTGGTCCATTATTGTATTGAAGAGTATTGAGCTCAGCGAGTCGACTTGTCGTATACCGCTTGCGCATAAAATTTATAACCGCAAAATGCAACAAGAGTCCACGTTTTTGCTGACGCATATTTTTATTGAATTGAGAGCTGGGGTAAAAGTGGGTGCGTATGCTGATGATGTGGCGGTAATGGCATCAGCGCTGTGCCTTAAAACAAAAAGTGGCTTCATCCAAAGTGCGCTAGATGAGCTCGACTCTTGGGCTACAAGCTGTTGCTTAAGTTTGAACCCGCATAAAAGAGAACTCATGATTTTCACCACTACATAAAAGGAACCCAATTTCGCCCTACCACTAATTATGGAGAAGCTCTGCAAATTTTATCCAGCACAAAGTATTACTAAGTGGCCCTATGTTCCACACTGGGAGTCTAGGAATTTATGATGATAATGAGCAATGGCAATTCTGGACTCCGAACAAAGCTGGATACTGAACATTGAAGAAAGGATAAAGAAAGTAGAAATTGCTATGTATGCCTGCAAAAGGAAGCTTGGAAGAAGATGAGACCTTCAACTTAAGTATACTTTATGGTTGCAGAAGGTGGTTATACGACATATAAATATTATCATACGGATCTGTAGTTTAGTGGAAAGTTCTTGGAAGAGATTAAAATATCAAGCTACCTAGCAGAATACAAAGATTAGTCTGTGCAATTATGGTCGGTGAAATTAGATCATGTCCTAGTGAGGCCCTTTATGACTGACTCATATAATTTCGGTAGATCCTCATATCAAGAAGACGGCTACAACGAGTATATTTAGGTTAAAAGAAGCGGATACCTGGAGGGAAACAACTTAATGCCATACCAGTCTATTATTGTGACAAACTCAGTATACCTGATAACTTTGTGCCAAGGGAACTTTTCCAATAGGAACTTCGCCACTCTCTTTCCATGTAGAGAGAAATGGAGTAAGGAACTTTTACTAAGCAATTCCGACACTACAGTCTAGGCGGATGGCTCTAACATGGATAGTGGTGTTGGAGCTGGTATATATTCTCATAGACTTAAAATTGAAAAATCTCTGCGCCTCCCCAATGCCTGCAGTGTCTTCCAGGCGGAAGTACTGGCAATTGGGGAAGCTTGTAGGCTACTAATCGCAGATCCCTCTTTTAAGGGCAATATCACTAGCCTTTCGGATAGCCAAGCTGCAATCCAGGCACTGGGTTCGGCTACTACAACCTCTAAAGTGAGTGAAAACCTTAAAGTAACCTTAATTTGGGTCCCGGGACACCGCAACGTAGCAGGTAACGAAAAAGCAGATGAACTGACCAGTGGGGTATCTGCCATGAGTAACGCTCTCGCAGTACCGGTATTCACACTATTAGGTGCAGTCAAGAATGCAATTTACCTAAAATACCTTCGAATCGCAGATTGTAGATAGAGGGACCAGACGAAATGCAAAATCAGCAGAACGTTATGGCCCACCTACAACCTCAAGCAATCGTCGACATTGATAAACATGAAATCACAGCACGCCTGTAGACTAAAGGCAGTCATAACTGGCTTTTGGTCTGTGGAAGGCCAAGCAGCCAAAATTTTTCAGTTACTATTACAGCATCAGTTTGGGGTCGACCTTTAGCAAACACTTGCCTACGTACTGAGAAAACTGACGTTAGACGCTTTTGCTTTTTATAGTTTTTCACGGTTTTTTCTCGTGAGACATTCGTGGATGAATAGCTTTCCTTTAATACTGACGCCGCCATCACTAAGAGAAAGTGCTTGTCTCTTATCTTTGCAGAATTTTGCTACAGCTTTGAGCAGTTGAGAGCGATCTGCAGCAGTGCTCAATTTGTTTATAATAAAAGCTACGCTTGTATTGTTTGGTCGTAACCGGAAAGCAGAACGTACAGGCGCTAGTTTTTCTTGAAGCGCTTGGCACAGCTTGGAGAAATCATTTAGAATGTCCTCATCTTTTCTTGTAGGCAACCCACTAACAATCACATCTGATGATATTGCGTTGTTTTCATATTCATTTAGTTGTTCAGTAAGTGCATATACCTCGCTGCGCAATTTGTCTATAGAACTTTAGCACATTTAAGTTCAGTTTTTTTACCTGCTCTTCCATGTGCTTAACTACCGACTTCAAGTTCATAACATCCACTGACAACCCACTGAATCGCTCCATTACTCGCTCTTCCGATTCTCATAATCGTAATGTTAGCTCTTCAATGATGCTCTACTTTTGTGATTCTAGGCGACTTTCAAATTTCGCAAACCACGCAATGAGAGCAGCGCTTGATGCATCGGTACTAAGAGACTCACAATAGATACTGTCACAGTTGTAAACAACCGGAGAAAAAGGAAACAATCTGCCATTTCCTCTGCGAATGCCCTGCCCTATGGAAGGACAGAATGTTAACCCTGGGCAAACTGCTGTTCGAGAATCTGGAACAGCTGTCTTGCTCAGATGTCAACAACCTAGTATGGTTCCTAAACCGCACAGACTAAATATAGTCTTGATGTAAATAACTGTTAAACAAGTTGGTAACGAGGATGTGGCCACAAAATGGTGCGTGGATTCTGGAAGAATCACCACTCTAACCAACCAACCAACCAAGACATAGTTAATGGAACTATAGAAATTTAATGGGATACATTTTTTACTTTGTAAAGAAGGCGCCTGCCATGCTCTGTCAAAAGCTTGAGATATGTCACGAAAAGCTGCTGTGTAAAATTCTTTATGTTCGAACGCATTATTTGCATTTTCGACGAGACGGTGCGCTTGGAGTGGAAACCAAATTGATGTTTGGAAATAAACAATTAATTGGATGAATTCCAGGGGCAATCTTTTAAGAAATAAAATTTCCATTGGTTGGGTGCTAAGCGGCAGTAAACTTATCGGGCGGTATGATTTGGGATTATTTGGGCCAGGCCTTAAAATCATGATTATTTGAGCAACTTTCCACTGAGTTGAGACAAATCCTTTCAGCATCAGTGAGCATTGAAGAGTTGGGTGAGAAATATTTTTGCAGCTTTTGGTAATTCTCTTATGAGTTTTGCTGTTATTAAATCGTAGCCAAGCGATTTTTTGATTTTAACTGGAGTAAAGCAGCTTTTATTTATTTTCTTGCGCACTTCCTTCCGTTTGATGAGTTTTACCGAAGAGTTTGATGAGTTTTATCTGAAGTAGGATATTAGGAGGTGCTTCATCTTGGTTCAGAACAAAGCTTTAGAGAGATGTGGGTGCAAACCAATTCGCTTTCTCAGCGTTCGTTGTCGCTCATGTTCCATCTGTTCAAAAGATAAGATGGCTCACTTTGATCGAATTCTATTGTATACCGAAATCTATAAACCCTATGATCAAAAAGTACCGGACTGACTGTTTTCTTCGATTGCCAAGGCGTAGTGCACCATGAGTACCTTCCATTTTGCCAGACAGTCAATAAGGTATATTATTTATCCGTTTTGAAGCACTTAAGAGATGCTGTACATCGCAAAAGGCCCGAAATGTGGGCAAACAATTCTTCGATTTAGCATGATGATAACGCGCCATCGCACCGAGCCCAAATTGTGCTGGATTGTTTGATCAAACACCAAGTAAATACCATTGTGCAAGCACCGTATTCACCTGATATGGCCCCGTGTGCTCCTTCTTTTTGTTTCCCAAGTTGAAGTTACCACTTCGTGGAAGGAGATTTCAGTCGATAGAGGAGATCAAAGAAAATGCGACGAAGAGCAGAAGGCCATCGCTTCGTCGGCCTACCAGGGGTGAATGGGGAACTGGGTTAAATGTTGGCACATGTGTGTTGCCTCAGAGAGGTCACATTTTTAAGGAGATAAAATAAATTTGCCTGAAATTTAACTCTGTTTTTCTTTATTGAAACATTCCCGGTACTTTCTGACTATAGAATTAAATTTTAATGAAATATCATCTCAGTTGGCATTGGTAGTTACTTACAAAGCAAACTATTAGAATCTCTGAATGCTTTTTGTATAGTTGCACTTAAAGTATCCCATTTTTGTTATCCACTTTAATGCATTTGCACATTCGTATATCAACAATTTGTCCCAAATCTATGCCTTAATTTCTCTTTTATTTTCCACTTCAAAATAGCTTGGCTGTATGGTGATTTTTTTTAATATTTTACTTACATAAAACATCCAACCGCATATCGACTGTAACCGGATCACCGACTCCATTGTCTGCGGTGCATTGATAGACTCCAGCCTGTTGACGCTCGAGTTTCTCCAGTGTCAAAATTGGACCGTCGCCAATGCGTGCCGATGATTTGCCAGCGCCACTCTGTGAAAGTGCAAACAAATAGAAATTGATTTTTATTTTTTTATTTATTCATTGAGATTAATTTTCTATGTGTGTGCTTTATTTAAGTCAAGGCTTATTATGTGGGAAGTTTTTAAAGCATGTAAAAATACTTAGGCCTAAGGATTAGAATACCTGATGTAAGATAATGAAAATAGAGCACAGAAAATAAAATTTAAAATATTTGGTGATCAATAACTGCGTAGATTTATCTGAATTGGGAATAAAGAATATTGAAGAATTTTATATTCACTCAAGTTTAAAATAAATCTACGGTAGTATTGTAACACCTTCCAGAATGTCAAGCCTACAGAATAATAATCAGTTTAGCTTTTTCGTTTCAGATGTCCTGAAGAGCATAATCCTGTTGATAAGCCACCTATCTTTTTTTTTTAAGACGGTTACTTTGGTGCCAAGACTACTACAAAAAATATTAATAAAAAAAAATTGTTTGTATACTTTTTGATGTCAATAATAACATACTATAAAATTAAAACGATCGCATTTTATTTTCTTAAACAAAAAAATTCCTAAAGAATATCTACAAAAAATTAGTATTTGACCAGACTACGAGTACTACCTCTACGGAACGACCATGACTTATGTCCGGTCAAAGACTGTCGCTCCTGCAGCATTCCCGGTATATATATATGTATATAAAAACAAAAATAACAACAATATCTGTCAAAAAATCCATGCGCTTCGACTAAGGAACTACGTTTACTGTGAATGAGCCTCCGTCAATACTGCAGGTAACAAACTTTTTGCGTCGTTGGAAGGGCGGTATCAATCCCAGAACCCCGCTTGACTATTTTCTGTACAACGTGGAGTGTCTGGTCTATGCATAAAAACCATAGGCAATTGCCCCCCCCCCCCCCCCCCCCCCCCAAACCCAACATTCATCGAGTTGCTCATTTATGCAAAGATGTCTTGCGAACCATCCAAATGAAAATTATACCTCCGCCGTTTTATCTTAAAATTTAAGACATTATTTTAAAAAGGTGTTTACGGTTTGCATTTCCGGGCACTGCACGTTGTTTCTCATTTTTTTTTATATCCTTGTTCACTCCGCTCGGAAACTCCTACTAGTGGCTGGGGGAGTTTCGAGATACGGAAGTTGAACAGCCAGGTAGAAAGGACACCACCCTGCAAAACTCCTTGCTTGATCACCCTCCTAAGTCGTATCTCACATCTTTCTGTGGTCATTTTTTCCTCAAAAGCTCGGCTCAAGCGCTTTAACCCATTAAGGACAAAGTATGATATATCATACGCAAAAAGAGCTTTTTTCAAAAATTCACCAAAAACCCACTATTATATAAAAGCTTTTCATATTTACAGGGCAAGTGAGATAAAAGAGTAAATTGAAAATAAACGTGTTTTAGTTGTCATTTAAAGGTCTTTTGTTTACATTTTTCGCGCCAATTCATGTAGTGTTTTTCGGAAAAGTGAATAATGCGACGCAGGTGAGTTCTATATCTTAAAAAAAACCAAGCAACATTATTATATACATAAATACGTGCATTAAGTCAAAGTTGAAACCATGAGGCATCGAATACATATAAAATGCAGTGAAAAATTCACCCCGAAATGTGTTTTAGCTTTTTGTAAATCATTGCGTATGTTTTATCATACGTAAACGCTACCCCAGTTTGGCTTTATGGGCATTCATATCTATATAATACCTTTTTATAGACAAGCAACAACTGAGGAGATAAGCGGATGGCTCGAAGATCTGAATGAGGACGATAATGCAGACATTATAGACGACATCAGAAATGCCAATTCAATCGATGTGACTTTATTTTCACCTGAAGAACAAGAGTTATCCGATTGCGATCATGCAGATGAGGGCGATGAAGGTACACTGGGCGACTTAGGCCGTGGGGTTCTAAAAAGGCCATGCGATAAAAATTGGCAATTCAGAAGTGGATAATGTACAGTTTTTTAATGATGTGAGCAATTCAAAAGCCTCGCGGTCATTGACTTCCACTTAAAGGAAAAAGAAAAAACCCACAATTCGTCGAAAGTGGTCCAAAATAGAACTAAAAGCAAGAGAAGGCACAAACACAGCAATAGGCGTTCATACTGCGGATATTATAGCAGATATTTTGAATAGCAATTTAAGTCCACTACAGCTTTTTAAACTAATTTCTGATGACGATTTTATGAAATGTATACAAGCGCAGACTATAAAATACGCTTGAAGCAAAGGAGATGAAGCGTTCACCCTAAATTTTGAGGAATTGTACACATATCTAGGCATCCTTATACTAAATGTGTACAACAAGGTGACTATTCTCAACCATAATTTCACTTGATTACCTGATAAATTTATTATTTGCATTTTTGGTACCAGCTACTCGGATGTACTGGGAGACAGAAAGTGATGTGTAGAACCATTTAGGGGCAGGTTCAATGGCGCGGAGATGATTCGAAAAAATACATCGGTACCTTTCTTTTAATGATAATACACAAATTGATGCGAATAATAAAGCATTCAAAGGGCAATGATCCAGAGATCATTTAGTAAATACAAAATTTAAGAGAGCTTGGAAAACCATTTGGAACTTCATTTTCTGACAAAATTTGGTGCCTGACCACTTCAGAAGGGTACTTGTTGAACTTCGATTTGTGCACCGGAAAAGGCGTGATTCGATCTACTGAGCCTTTAGGTTTGTGTGTGCATAGCTCCCGAAAACAGCACTGTATTTCTACTATTTCTAACTATCATATTTTAATAGTTTCAAATTATTGGAAGAGTTTGATTCTAAAAATATAATAGTAGTGGGAACAATTCGCTCAGATCGTATAGAAAATGCTCCTTTGAGCAATAGGAAAGGGGAAAGCCGTGGTGCTTGCGAAGCAGTTAAATCAAAAAATATTACTCTAGTTAGGTGGAATGATAATAATAACGTCACTATTGCAACAAGCTGTAAAAACGATAACATAACGACCACAACAGGACTATGCAAAAGATATGATCGGCAACAAAAACGTAGATAAGACGTAAAGCAACCAGTAATCATCAAGGAGTACAATTGCGGAATGGGTGGAGTCGATCTTTTCGATCAGCAAAGGGCATCTTACCGAACTCGGATTAGATCAAGGAAATGGTATTGGCCCATTTTCAGATTTTGTCTAAATGGAGCTATTGTAAGCTTTTGGATGTTATTTCGAAACGCTTATCCTTAAGTAACTCTTCTCGGATTTATCCGACGTCTTACAAAAGGAATTCTTGCAAAACCAATAGAACTTCATCCAGTTTCAGCACGAAAAAGGAAACGAGAAAACGAAACTAGATACGATGGAGTCGAGCACTACGTAAATTACCCAAGAACTCAAAGACGATGCAAATTTTGTGGCAAGTGTACAAAATTTATATGCATGAAATGTAATTTCGGATTGCACCCAGATAACTGTTTTTACAAATATCATGTAACTGACTCATCAAATAACTAAGAAATCTAAAAATATATAGATGTAAAATATGTCACTTTATAAATAAAATGTTGATTTGAATTCAAAACCTATGTATGTATATATTGTAATTTTATATTCATAGAAGTAGCTCTCCGAATACGCTTATGTATGATATATCATACGCTTTGCCTCGCCCACATCTTTTGAGATAATTTTTTGAAAAATGGAAATAAACCGTTTAAAATCAACACAAATATTTGGTGAAAATTTAAGTCACCTATCTTAACCCGTTTTATGTGTGAGCAGTAATGGGTTAGGCCCGTTGAACTGTGGTAAGCCATCAAGTAGTGCCACAAATTCTGAAGCTTCGAACACTTTCTGTCAAGAATAAATTTATGGAGAGACACAAATTCACCAGTGCCGGTGTTTTAGTTATCTTTGTGAATGTCTCGACTTATTGTGCAATTTTTCAGGTCTGGCTATTTTGACTAGCGTTTATTAGTGCATTCGTTGTATCGCCACATGTCAGAAGCAAAGTTTTACACCTAGTATTTCACACAAAATATCCTCGTGTGCATGTAAGAAAAAAATGCTGGTAAAATTACTCTTAGTGTCAAAACCCATAGAGGTATTTCATTACTTACAGGTACTTCGAAACTATGTAAAGAAAAAAGTGTTAGCTCAAATATGGGGATATCGAATTATATTTGAATTTTGATGCGAAAAAACGAGGAAAAAATACAAATACAGGAAAGAAAAGAATGCATAGATGAAATTAAAAGTATGCAAAGTGAAGCCAACTGTCGCTAATACATTTGGGAATTGACTGCGACGCCATGTGACTTAGATGACAACGGAAGAGGATGCAAAGCTGCTAGCTGGCATACCAGCAGTTTCATTTGTACAAGAAAGTGGTGAGAAAGCAAGTGAGCAAAATAAAGCCACAGACTCACAATAAAGTCGCCAACAAGCCAAAAGGTCACACATAAACTGAGTAGTGCACACACACACACACATATGAAAAAATGCGCATTAATGTGCATATGTGTGTGTGTAACTAATAGAGTTGGATGGAACAGCGTAAGCGAGTGAAAGCGAGCTACAGCAGCACCGCATCCGGACTATGGAGCGCTCAGTGCATACGCTAAAATGGCTTGCTTAGCATGACTGTCACGCTTCTTCCACTTCCATATCAACCTCCACTCGCACCACCGCTTGCCCACATCTTCGACAGCGTACATATGAGGCAAATGCATGAAAAAGGCGAGATTCAGAAAGAGGTCTTGCAACAGGACGACAGCTTATCGTTTCGTTGACATAGAATGAATGCAAATAAATCGAATAGAAATGCAAGTGGCAGGGGTGTAAAAGCAGTAGAGCTGCTCCATGTGGTATGCCACAATTGAAACAGTGACTTGAGACAGTTGGCAGCATTTGATTCGGGCATAAAACAGGTAACAGCTCACAGGCGGGCGGGCGACAAAGCGATGGAGGGACGACATTTTTAAGCTGGTGATGAATTTTCGCTTTTGATGGCATGCAAGTGCAGGTAAAACCACTGCCTCGTGTGTGTATGTGTGTGTGCATGTGTGCAAAAAATATTACAGCACCACTTTGCTGCACTTCATCACCTCGAAAAGCAAAGTAGGCAAGGAGAAAAAAACGAAAAAAACAAAAAAAATTAGAAAACCAGTTGCCCTCAACAACTGGCGCTGGCATCGTTTCTTGCAAGTGCCGGCAGCTGCTGCTACATATTTCAATAACGGTGTTCCATCTACGGCATATGCAACACATGTGCATGTATGTGTGCGCATATGCACTGGCCAATATGAGACTTGTTATGTGTGTGTGTGTGTGTGAGTGTCTGGATTTCAGTGCCTTGCTATTTCGACTCACATTAATTACAATTTGGCAGCTGCTTTATTTATTGTTGTTGCAGTGACTGCTGCCGCTGTCAGTGAGCTGTTACCAGTATTTTTCACTTAGCCCTCCTCGCCCGCTTCTCTCTCTATTACCCCCCACCCATCTATGTACATATTTGTCTTGTGTTCTTGGTCTGGTTGTTTGTCGCTTACTAACCTCAGCTCAGGTAGCCGACGGGTAACATTTTGTCCGTTTCTAGTGCACTTTGTCATTTGCCATCGCCACAAACAAACGTGAACACTCCACTCACAACGAAGTAGGGAAAATTGCGCATACCCCCCGCCCCACTACTTTGCTTAGCTTTGCGGACGTGGCAAAGTGTATGACATATTGACTTCATTGACATTTTTGAACCAGTTTATGGCTGACAGTGATTTAGTGAGCTAAGTGCGGCATTATAACTGTGTATTGGTAAACAATATGCCTGTGTGGCTGCCTGCTACTGTACTACGTTTGTATTGTGTGTGTCCAAATACATGCACATATACACACACACACACACACGGCTACTTACAGAAAGTGTTGCCAAGCATGCAGTGTAATGGATTTGTGAGTGCCTGCAGCCTACAGGCAACGCTTGGAGTGGAAATGAAGCAAAAGCAGCGCAAGTTGCACCTCAGTTAGCAACCTGAGCTGCCTGTAATAGAGTTGATATTTTTCTCGGTGAGCTTGACAAAGTAAAGCAGTGAACAGGAGTAAATTGAAAAATAGCTAAGGCTCACTCTACAAATGGTTTGTGGATACAAATACGAAGTAAAAGGAGTTTACCCTTAAAAATGTTTAGGGGCCCTCAATGCGTTCGTGAATAATACTTAGTATGCAATATGACTAATTAACTTTGAGCTCGTAAAAATAAAACATAATCATTACATTTTGACTCTCATTCACATCTTCTAAAAGTCATAATTTACTTCTCAGTATATTTTTTCGTGACTTTGTTTAAAACCACACCAGGGCTTTAGATTTGTAATCGACCAAGTAAGGCGTTTTTCAATAGGTGCGCTTCAATTTTTTCCGATAGGGAGGGCGAACGACGCAATATTTTTCGCTTGTCATTTGTAAACTTCTTTAGTATAAATTTCATTATGGAACGCTACACACTTGAGCAAAGATTGCAAATCGTGCAAATTTTTTTATGAAAATAATCGTTCTGTTCCTGCTACTTTAAGAGCATTACGGCCATTTTATCATCTTCAGTGATGAAGCTCACTTTTGGCTCAATGGCTTTGTCAACAAGCAAAATATGCGTTACTGGGCAGAAAGCAATCCACACGTGATTCATGAGGCACCGTTGCATCCCGAAAAAATCACTATTTGGTGCGGTTTACATGCCGGCGGCGGAATTGGCCCATATTTTTTCGTTGACGAGAACGATCGCCACGTTACTGTGAATGGAAATCGATACCGCGACATGATAAACGATTATTTTTGGCCGCAATTGAATGGTATAGACTTAGACGACATGTGGTTTCAACAGGATGGGGCCACAAGCCACACAGCACACGCTACAATTGATTTGTTGAAGAGTAAGTTCGATGAGCGCATTATTTCCAGAAATGGACCGGTCGAATGGCCGCCGCGCTCGTGTAATTTGACGCCTCTAGACTATTTTCTTTGGGGTTATGTGAAGTCATTGGTCAACAGTAACAAGCCGGCGACGATTTGTGAGCTCAGAGCCAATATTGAACGCAAAATTGCTGGAATTTCGGCCGATTTATGCAAAAGAGTGGTCGAAAATTGGGTTCAACGATTAGACTTCGTAAAACGTGCACGCGGTGGTCATGCAAAAGAAATCGAATATCATATTTAAATGTATATGTTCAAACTCGATAATAAAAAAAAAATTAGTTAAAAAGGTCAAACCGTTTGTGTTTTATTCAAAAAAAGTTGAAGCGCTCTTACTGAAAAACGCTTTACCTTTATACGGAATCTGTGTCTGCTGAAAACCTTCTACATCTTCAACTACGTAGCGATCATTTTCTTAAATGCTAGTTACTCTGTATGGTCCCTTGTATTTGGGTATCAACTTGTTTGACGCTCCTACTTGCGAACTGGTGTTGGAGACTACAACATAGTCATTTGGGCTAAATTTGCGAGGTTCTCGCAGTTTCATATCTGAATAGGTGTTGTTGTAACTTTGTGCTTTGATTTGTTCTAATTCTGCCTGTTTTCTGGAGTTCTCTATTATCGCTGGAGTCGAATTTTGTGCTGGCTCTACCACATTTTCTTTTACGCTATCTACGAACTTCCCTCTTTGTCTAACCCCAAACAAAAGTACGCTAGGTTGTTCTTTGGTTGCTCTATGTACTGTTTTGTTCATCGCGTGTTCCGTTGACTCTAATACCTTCTCCCAACTAATCTCTTTCTCAGAATCCACCATCTTTGCTAACATAGGTCCTAAGGTTTTATTCACGATTTCGATCTGGCCGTTTGCTTGGGGCGAGCTTGTGGCAACCTTTATGTGTTCTATACCTCTTTCTTCTAACAACTCTTCAAACTCATTTGAGGTGAAGCAGGTTCCTCGATCTGATACTATTAATTTTGGTCTATAGGCTCTGAAATAATCTTTTAGAGCAGTAACGGCTTCTTTGGAAGCTGTCCTTTTCGCGGGATAGAGACGAACAAACTTTGTGAATGCGTCTATTACTTCTAGTATATGTTTGTACTTTGTGCATTTGCTATGAATTGGTCCGTAATGGTCAATATGAACAATTTCGAACGGCACGTTTCCTTTAGGTATCATATGTATTCCTTTACCGCCTTTATTTGAAAACGCTATGCACTTCAAACAATTTTCAATGTGAGCGGCCGTCTTTTTCCTAATATTTGGAAACCAGTAACTTTTCCCTATGGTTTCTACAGGGTGGCTGATGAAAGCCGCTACCAAAAAAAAATTGAATAACTTTTTTTATTTTTAAGTTATCTGTTCCATTTTTGTTTTAATTTGCAGATTGATCTTTGAAATTTATTAAAATGGATAACTGGGACACGCAAACAAGAATTTGGATAGTCCGCCGCTATCACGCACTGGAGTCCGTAGTTTTGGTACAGAGAGAGTACAGGCGGATGTTTGGCGGCGATCCCCCGAGCAGATGGACCATAATGAGACTGGTGAATAATTTTGCTGAGCAAGGAACAGTCGCAAGAAGGCCTTAACATCGAAACCCACCAGTTCGAACGGAGGAAACGATCGCTGCTGTAGCTGCAGCTATACAAAGCAATCCAAGGGTTTCAGCAAGAAGCTTATCTGCTCAACTTGGTGTCAGCCGACAGTCTTTGCAAACAATAATGCACAAAGATTTAGACTTATTTCCCTACAAAATTCAAATGGTTAACAAACTGAATGCAGCAGACTTGCCGATTCGCTTGGAACTTTGCCAGAAGATCCTGCAAATGGTGGAAGAATACCAAAACATGTTAAACTGCCTTTTCATGTCTGATGAGGCCCATTTCGATTTAAACGGCAATGTGAACAAACAAAATTGTCGAATATGAAGTACTTCTAACCCACAGATACTCCACGAGACGGAATTGCATCCTCTTCGCGTGACAGTGTGGTGTGCGGTTTCTTCACGCTGTATTGTCGGGCCTTATTTTTTTGAAGAAAATGGTCACACCGTTACGGTTACTGCAGACCGTTATTTGAAAATGCTGAAAGAATTTTTCTATCCAGAACTACGCCGAAAGAGAATTGCTTTCAACTCTGTGTGGTTTCAACAAGATGGGGCAACGTCTCACATAGCCCAGACTGTTATGACAGAGTTGCGACGAAAGTTTCCCAATAAACTGATTTCAAGAAACTCCGAATTTTGTTGGCCCGCCAGGTCGCCTGACCTTACTGCACCTGACTTTTTCTTGTGGGGTTTATGTAAACAAGAAGTTTATAAAACAAAGCCAACAAATTTGGATGAACTAAAACAATCCATTCGGGCAACAATTGCGGCTATTCCTGTCGCAACTCTCAAAGCAGCAATGAACAACTTTTTACTAAGATGCCGCACTTGTGTCAACGAGCATGGGGGGCATTTAAATTCAATTATTTTTAAAACTAGTTAAGCTACATTTAATAAAATTTAATGACCTTCAACTTGAAAAAAAAATAAATGAATTCCATACACTAAAAAAAAAGTTATTTGAGTTTCTTAATGTAGCAAAATTCATCAGCCACCCTGTATTACTTTGTCTACGCCTAGGTGCCCCATTTCGTCGTGGTATATTATTTATACAAAACATGTTGTTCCATAGGCTCAGGTACGTAAAACAGTAAGTCCTTGTCCTTCTTTTTATATACTACTGCATTTCTCATCTCATATTGACTGTTTTCCTTAACTTCCAATTCCTTTTTACCTTTCTAATCCGTTCATCTCTACTTTGGCATACGATTAAGTTTTCTTCGAAAGTAGTGGCATGAATTACTAGTACGTTGTTTATTCTACTTAGTGCATCTACATGTTGCATTCTTTTGCCTGGCCCATGCTCAACTTCGTAATCATAATTTTGCAATTCTAATGCCCACCTCGCTATTCTTGCATTCATATCTTTTTTGTTGAGTGCCAAAGTCAGAGAGTTGCAGTCAGTAACTACCTTAAATTTAATACCTTGAAGGTATACCCTAAACGTTTTAACGCATGCACTATCGCTAGCGTTTCTAGCTCGAAACTGTGGTATTTGGATTCTGCATCGGTCGTTCGTTTGGAGAAGTAGAACAACATGTAATTTCCCGTCTTTCTTTTTCTGTAACAATATTGCTCCGAACCCTAAAGTACTTGCATCACAATGTAACTCTGTTGCATCACTCGGAAATTACACATAAATTGTTGTAACTACATTCCTGTAAAATATAATGCATAAATCTCAAATCATTGTTGTCTTGGTTTTTTTGTAGAAGCAGATATTTAAGTTTCTGCCCATCGTTTTGGTGGTCTTCCTGGTTGTCCTCTTCCTTCTGGTATCCCATCTCGAGCTATTTTTATCAACTGATTGCTAGGTGCTCGTATCACATGTTTGTTGTATGCTCGTCTTCTAGCTCTTACGAATTTTACAGTGTCGGTCACATCTGTTTGTGTTCTTATCCCCTTGTTTCTTATGTTGTGTCTAATCCAGTTTTTCCAGCCATGGGCCTAAGGTCATGCATTTCGGTAGACCGCAGCATTTGTTTCGTTTTCATGTTTTCTGCACGAGCTTCTGCTCTATAAGCCATTATCGGCCTTACAGTTGTTTTGGCACTCCGCAAGGTGGTGTTCTCTCGCCTTTCCTCTGGGTTGTTGTCGTAAATGACCTGGTGGAGGAGCTGGTGAAAGGGGGCTGCAGGATGGTTGCCTACGCGGATGACGTCGCATTAATGGTTAGAGGAAAATTTGTGGATACTCTGTACAACCTGATGCAGGGATATCTTAACGTAGTTGTTAGATGGGCAACGGATTGCGGCCTGTCGGTGAATCCTCTTAAGACGGAGCTCGTCCTATTTACGAGGAAACATAAAATACCCAGAGCTCAACTTCCCTCACTAGGGGGCGCTCCTCTGATGCTTTCTGACAAGGTAAAGTACCCAGGTATTATCCCTGACAGTAAGCTTACTTGGATGCCCAATATTGAGGAAAGAGTGAGGAAGGCAACAATCGCCTTGTATGGAGGCAAGGGCGCAATTGGTGAAAGATGGGGCCTCTCGCCTAGAGTTGCTTTCTGGGTGTATAATACTATTGTAAAGCCTATCTTGTTATATGGAGTCATAGTCTGGTGGAACTCACTAGAGAAGTCGTCATTGGTGAAGAAGCTGGAGAGAGTTTAGAGGTCGGCACTCATTGGAATCAGTGGGGCGCTTCGGACGACTCCTACTATGGAGCTCAACGCAATGTTAAATGTGGTACCCGTAGACATCGCAGGCAGAATTGCCGCTACGCGTACCACAATCAGGCTGAGGGCCACTCAAGCATCCTCAGAAACTTCGAGTTCATCCCTCTGTCAGCGGATCAGTGTATACCCTCGTTTAGACCAACCGGAACCTTCTCCACTTATATTCCATCAAGGGAAGAGTGGACGGAGGGCTATACTTGGGGGCAGGGCCTGGTGAACTTGTTCACGGATGGATCGAAGTTGGAAGGAAAGGTTGGCGGAGGAGTCTTTTGCGAAGAGCTCCCCATCAGACTCAAATTCAGGCTACCCGACCACTGCAGTGTGTTCCAGGCAGAGGTAGCCCCCAATCAAGGAGGCAGCTGATTGGCTGCTCAAATGCGTATTAACGGTCAAGAAAGTAAATATTTACTCCGACAGTCAAGCGGCAATAAGGGCCCTCGGGTCTATGACGGTGCATTCGGAATTGGTTAAGGAATGCTTGCCCTCGCTTTCGACTGCGTCCGAATCCTTTGACATCAGCCTCATCTGGGTTCCTGGTCACAGCGACATTGCTGAAAACTGTGAGGCGGATGAGCTGGCCAGACAAGGGCCATTTGTGGTGATTTCCCCGCGAAGGGAGAGAATTGGGATCCCCCTGACTACCTGCGGTCTGCTCCTGGAAAGATGGGCATCGCACCAACTCAGCGAGCGTAGGGCCAGTACACAAACGTACAAGGTCACGAAATCCTTCTGACCACGTGTGGACCGGGGGCGCTCGGGCGAGCTTCTGAGGCTAACAAAATATCAGCTCTTGAATCTCGTGGGTTCTCTCACAGGACACACTGCGCGAGGAATGCATGCTGTGAGACTTGGAATAACCTCGAGTCCTTTTTGCGCTGGATGTATGGAGGATGAAGTGCCCTGCTCTGGCGGGGCTAAGATCTAGGCTTCTTGGCTCCTACTTCTTTGCCACGCCTGCTGATATAGCTGGCGCTGACATTAAAAATTTGATGAATTTCATCAGCAGCATAAAGCGGTCGACGCAAACATAGTCATCGTTCGTAATCCGCACGCTCCTAACCATCCCAGCACCAGCTCTCCCCGCCCTCTTCCTGCATCCTATCGGTCTTTCTCTCTCACCTCAGTCCCTTCATAATGGTATCACAAAGGACGAATTTTTCTTCGTCCAAGTGTGCCCATTCCCTGGGCAACCATACCAACCTAACCTAACCCTACAGTTGTTTTGTAGATTCGTGTTTTACGTTCTCGCAGGCGCTGATATCCCTGGGCACCGTTTGCGCATCTCTCTTGCACCTCTGTTATTGTCGAGGCGCCTTTCTTTCTTTTAACATTTAATATTTCTGAAGTTTGACTCGATCAAACGCGATTTTAATATCAACAAAACCCGTAAAAGCATGATTATCCAACTGGATTGACTTTTCTATAGTTTGTTGTAAAATAAATATGAAATCCGCTGTGGACCTATCCTTTATTCTCGTAAGTAAGGACGGAATGAAAACAAATAAATGGGACGAGTATAGGAAATCCCTAACTAACTATAACTATAAGGAAATTCAGACGAAACTCTTGGAAAAACTTCTGCGAGGATCTAAAGGATACTCCAGCAACAGCTAGAATCCAAAAATCACTCTCCAAAGGTGACTCAAGTCCCATAGGCTCACTAAAAGGTCCAAACGGAACTATTACCAACACATTCGTAGAAACACTAGAGCTTCTTCTAAAGACTCACTTCCCAGATTGTAAAAGTCATCACCTATCAATCGACAATAGTCTAGACATGGTAACTCACCATCAACGGAGATCGACGGTCTCATTTGTCAATAAAATCATAAATTTCGAAAGGGTAGAGTTGGCAATTAACTCCTTTAAACTCTTTAAATCACCAAGCCCGGATGGAATATTCCCAGCACTTCTATCCAAAGGCACTGTGGAACTGATCCGAGTCATGGTGAAAATCTTCAGAGCTATTCTAATATTGGAATACATTCCAAAGATATGGAGGAAAGTGGAGGCAATATTTATTCCTAAGGGAGGTAACAAACCCCCTGATTCTCCAAAATCTTACAGACCAATCAATCTATCGTCGTTCATGTTAAAGACAATGGAAAAACTACTTGAATACCATCTAAGAGAAGAAGTAATCTTCAAAAACCCCTCCATAAGCTGCAATTTGCTTACCAAAAAGGGAAATCCACAGTCACAGCACTGCACACACTCATTGTCAATATAGAAGAGGCTCTAAATCAAAAAGAAATAACCCTCTGTTCCTTTATGGACATAGAGGGAGCCTTCGACAATGCAAATTACAAATCCATGGAAACAGCACTCGAGAAAAGAGGTGCAAACCCTATACTAACACATTGGATAGGCCAAATGTTTAATCAGAGGATTATTATCGTTAGGCCAAGCTGAACTTAATGTCACAACAGTAAAGGAATGTTCGCAAGGAGCGGGAGTAGTGGGGCCCAGAATCCACAAATCATTCACTCTCACCAGGAACACCACCATCTTCCAAGCGGAATTATACGCAATAATGGAAGCAGCAAACATCATGCAATGTAGAAACCACAAGAGAGAATACTCTCGGACAGCCAATCAGTTCTAAAAGCTTTAGATAGCTATACCTACAACTCAAAAACTCTCTTAGAATGCCACAAGGCACTCAAAAATCTGGCATCCAAAAACAATGTCTCAATTATTTGGATACCAGGATTTGAGGTATACGACGGCAACGAAAAGGCGGACTCTCAAGCTAAAAAAGGGGCAGATGTAAATTTCATCGGACCTAGGGCCATGTTTGTATTTAACAAAAACAGCCTAAAAGAAAAAGTAAAATACTGGGCCAAAAGTCTAATAAATCAGCATTGGAACAACGTAGAGGGTCGTAGACGCTCCAAAAAGTTCTTAAGTTTCAATGCTAAAAGAGCTAACATGGCCCTCACATTAAACAAAAAGAGCATTCGCACTCTCACAGGCGCCCTCACGGGTCACTTCACCTGCAACAAACACTTACATAAATGAGGCATAACTAACACCAGCACCTGCAGATTTTGCTGCGAAGATGAGGAGTCTATAGAACATCTCATCATCGAATGTCCGGGGTTGACGCAAAGAAGGAGAAAGTTTTTAAACAAGTTTATGCTTATAGATGAAGACCTACAATCACTCCCTCAGAAGGAGCTGGTACAATTTATAAGCATACTTAACAGTCAATACACAGCATAGGGTGCACAATAGATCAATATGGTCGCAGTGTTAAAGGGCCATACCTTAACCCTTTACTACCATTAACCATTAACCATTAAGGACGGAATTGCAACAAAAAAATTTTAGTAAAAATCTGTTGAACTGAGCTAGGCTGGATCATCTTATTTTATCGTAACGCTTGATTTCAACTCTAGCGGTATTTCTTCATTTTGCAATGAAATGTTGAAAAGATGTGCATTGTCTTGATGGAGATACTCTCCACCATATTTAAGCATTTTATTTGTAATACCGTCATGACCAGCAGCTTTTCTATTCTTCAGCATTTTTATTAAAAGTTCAACTTCCTTCGTAATTATATTTACATCTCTTGATTCATAGTCCCAGAATGGTGCGCTGGCCATCATTCTGGTGTCATTTTTGTATAATTCTTTAAAGTATGATTTATATTTATTAATTTCACTTTTGAAGGCATCTCTAAAAGCACTTTAATAATACTTGAAGATATTCCATGCTTTCGCGCACCAACAAAATGTGTTCGCCTTGAATTTAGACAAATTGTAGCCATCCGAGTGTTTTAGCCGCTAGCAAAAGTTAAAGGCAAACAAATCGTATACGTAAACAAATCTAAGCAAAAGCGTCACCTAATTCATAGAAACTGACGCTACACATAAACATATACACACCAACTGGTAGACGACCATAGCAAGTGGAACCGCCAAAGATACTATTTGCTGTTGTCTGCAATAGAAGCGCCACTCACAATAGCGTCCGGCTGCAATTTCGCAAAAGCTGATTTATTGCTTCTTTCCATGTTGATATGAAGGCATGAAAAGCACAGCTGCCCACAAAGCTATGCGCATAAATAGACGAGTTTGTGTGGATGGAGGCATATGTGGAAGGGGGCGTATATGGACGAATGAATGTCGCATTTGTGCTGGAAGTCAGCTGTCTGAGAGTGCGTAAGCTGCTTTGCCGCAGCTGTAGTACCGACATCTTTAGTAGCTACCCACTCCATCCTTCCTCTGGCTGTTAGTATTGTCGAGTAGAAATTTCATTACACTCAACGTGTAGCTGTTCATTTGGAAGCAAATGAAGGTTTCTTGGAAATAGCAGTGATTGTGAGCAGCGGCTGTGTTGGCTGCTGCTGTTGACACTGTCCATTACTTGAAAATCAATTATGAGCAGTGAACAAAAGCGATTGCATGAGGTAAAGTCTCAAAATTGTCTGTTCTTGGTACGCGAAATTCCTTTGGTCAGCTCGATTTCCATGTGCCAGCATATTTCACAGATGCACAAGCTTCGGCTGTCAATCTCAACTCATTGTTTATGGTCTAACGCCCAATTGTCTGTTGTGTATGATTTTGTGTTCATTCAGCTCTCGTCTGACCAAACAAATTCTGTGTGCCATTTGATGCCGTTCTCAAGTTTGATTTAATTGGAATTTTGTAGGTGATATCGACTCATAAGTTCGAGTGATTGCTGTTGCAATTGTATCACCATAAAAGTAAATGAGGTTTTCTATTGCTTCGCGTACTGTCCAATTATCCGATACTAATGAATTCGGAGCTGTGCAAGATGTACTTAGAATTGACAGAACATTGAAATGTGTAGATAAATGTGGAAGGTACAAAATGAGTTAAGTGCAGTAATTCAATTGAAAGCGAATATAGCATAGGAGTTGTCTTGGCGTGAACCTCAGTCTTTCATATAAAAGGGAACTTTTTAAACGATGTTCCGAGGACTAAGCGTTATAGTTGGCGGTGCTGGTGGCGAGGTCACTTCTCTTGAAGATTTTGCAGGGCATACTTAAAGCTCTATCGTAAGGCATTCACCATATTTGGCATGGGAGCTGATATATGCGTCTTACCAGCTTCCCGTAGCCGTACTTGAATAGCAAAGCCTGCATTCCATCGACTACCACGTCTTTGTTGCTCCACAACGTCTCTATTCATATTCACATTTCAGCATAATCGACAGAACAAAGAGAACACAGTAATAGAACCACAAAATACAATGGGCTTCTTAGCCTGAGTGTTTAAGGAGCCGCCAAATCTCCTGGTGCTCTTTGGCTCAACCTTTTCAAAATAGAACCACAGTGCGCACAAAAGACTATCAGACCGAAGTGCAAACCTCATGAAGTATCCAATAGAACCACAGTCCCATCGTCAATGATTAGTGAATCGGCATTCTGATCTTCTCTGTGGCCGCCACCATAGGTAGGTTCGTTAAGTATTGAATCTATAATGCGTCCATTTGATCTTAGACGCTAGGTAGTCCTTATAAAAAAAACATATAATCTTTGGCGCGCACATTTTTGTTAGGTGTTTGGCTAAGCTCCTTCTCCTGTTTGCGGTGTGCATCTTTATGTTATTCCAGACATGGAGGGAGCTACAGTTTTAAGCCGATTCCTTCAGGCATATGATTTTTATGAGGAGTTTTCATGGCAGAAATACCCTCGGAGGTTTAACATTGCCTGCCGAGGGGCGACCGCACCAACCGTCGTCCTTTAGATACATATGAAAAATCACATCAACCTGAAAACTTTCTGGAAGCCAAGTTTTTCCAAACGGTGACCACCTCAAACTCTTCGCACTGACGTATTTCGGATTCATAATTATTTTCTGAGTGAATAAGTTTCTCGTCTTTTCTCAATATCTCGCAGTGTGACCCTATTCTACGCTCCAGTGGTTTCTTGCACCAGCTAAAATAGAATATGTTCTTTCGTAGTGATAAGCAGAGAGTAGTAAATGTGCGCAGTACTCTCTGGAAGGGGAACGGGCGTTCGTTGGCGCATCTGCTAATTAACTGTTGCATTTGCAGTTTCTCGATATGGAGCTTTTTTCGTGAATGTAGATTTATGTCATATTGCCTGCAATTCCTGTCGCTGTTGGATCAGTCCACTTCAGTTTGTTGTAAGACATGCATAATCTCTCTTTTCCGTACCCTGTAATTAAAACCACTAAGCACTTTTTAGTCGTTAATGACGGCAGTGCTCATTAGTTCATGCCAAGCTTCTCCTCTTTCTTCTGTGCATGCGTGAGACCTTGAAGAAATTGAAATATTGTGGCGAGACGATTATTCATAGAATACAGAATTTACACTACTTTACAAGACAATTGTAGTACGCGTGATTTACTTCAAAGGTCCTCTTGCCTTGCTTTGGATGACGGTGATGTCATATTTTGCTCGTACAAGGACAGCAACCATTCGGGGAGTAGTATCATCACCTTCTCTACTACAGCAACGAAAAATCCAAGTGCCTCAAGTCATAGCTCTTCACAAATTTTCCAAAATCGTCATTAAAAGTGGGAGTTCATTCTATGCTTTGCTCGCATTTTCAATGCAAAGGTACCCGCTTGCATCTTAGTAGACCCTTCAACCAAATGCACCCGATTGTGAGTGCTTTTATCCAAGTCTATCATTCAAGTTGAAGAAAAAAAGTGTTGAGAGAAAAAGGCTTCATTAAAGGCAAAATTCACGTATTTTTATAATTGGCGCTTACAAACTTTGTTGCGTATTTGGCTGGTCTTATCCTCCAGTTTGAGCTGTACGTCTTGAAGTTTGCCTCATACATAAGATGTACACACAGGGGAAATCGAGGGTAAAGAAGGGCTTCCTAGAGCTGAAAATTCTTTCGGTTTTACCTACATGACGATCGATAAACTTCATCTGTCGACGACTTGCCATTTTCAGAATTGAGATTCAATTTTAGGAAGAGAAATTATTTTGGAAATAATCGATTCATTGGTCTACTGCAGCGCCGACCATACTTTAAGTTTGAGGGAGGTAGCTCATGATCTTAGCGTGTCTCACGAATCAATTCGCAACATTTAACACCATCAATTGGGCATGAGACACGCTGCTGCTCGATTCGTTCCAAGAGAGTTGAATTTCTTTCCAAAAATTCATCGGAAGAAGGTGGATGGAAAAATGCTTTAGCAATTGAATTGGGCCCCAACGTTTATCCAGAACATCAGCGCATCATAACAGGTGATGAGACGTGGGTATATGAGTTTGACATGCAAGCCAGTCAACAGTCAACAGTCAACAGGCGGCTAAATGGCGCTATCCACATGAGCCGAAATCCAAAAATCTACGTCAAATTCGGTCAAAAGTGAAAGTCATCTACTCGTTTTCTTTGATTTTGATGGTGTTGTGCTTTCGGAATTTGTTCCAAATGGTTCTACGGTAAAAAGAGGTAATATTATTTGGAAGTTATGCGCTGTTTCAGAGAGAATGTGCTTAGGAAACGGTTCAATTTGTGGAAAGAAAACTCATGGATCCTGCACCATGATAACGCACCGTCTCACAAGGCTCGTGGTAGGTAAGTAGGTAAGATTGTAAGAATACCCTAGGTACACTACAAGTAGCACTTTCGTGGAGTTTTGATACCATTATGTGGACCACTACCTGCGAAAATATATACGCAAGACAAAACAGCCATCCAGTGCTGTTGATGTAGTGAAGGAGGGAAAAGGGATCAAGGCTGGGGAATTTCTTCAAGTCATCCCCAAAGGCACGCTAAGGAATCTCAAGCGTCTATCCGCCAGAGTCGGACATTTGCAGAGAGAGTGTTCAACAGTCTCTTTCTCTGCAGAATCCCCACAGCTTCTGCAATAGAGGTTGTGTGGAATTCCAAGCTTCTCCGCATGAGTACCGATCACCCAGTGACCAGTGAACACCGCAATGAGTTTGCAAATTGAATGACGGGGGATTCCCATCACCTTAAGCTTTCTGTTTCTATCATATTAAGGCTATAGTGTTTTCGAAATAGCACACGATGAGGCAGACCTCCATCTGTCTTGCGCGTTTTTTATAAAGAAATTGGGTAGTTTCCCTTTCACGACGGCCAAGAGGATGCCGATGTCTGAGAAGGGGACAGCTGGAACCGGTTCCCTTCACTGGCTCCGGCATGTAAAGGCACCCCGCACGACACTAACCACCTTTTCACATGCCCCACCAAACCCACTCATGTAACATATCTCTCCCTCTGGACCCAACCCGTCGAAACAGCTAGTTTTCTGGGCCTACCGTTAGATGAGCTAGACGAAGACGACCGGTTATTACACTACACTGACAGGGCAAAGGTATTACTACAACAACAACAACAACCCCTTCCTGGCAAGCCTATCGGCAATTTCATTTCCCTTCATATTCTTGTGACCAGAAATCCAGATAAGGGAGATGTTTCCTGCTCGATCGAGACGTTTCAGTTCCTCCTTACAGGAGTTCACCAGAAGAGAGCTGCATTGCGGCGACGACAGAGCCTTGATCGCAGCTTCTCTATAGGAAAAAATATTAATGTCTCCCTTCCAACAGCGATCCCAAAGCATTTTGCATGCTTGCAGGATCGCGAAGACCTCTGCTTGAAAAACGCTGCTCGTTTCCGGCAGTTTAAAGGAGACCGAAATCCTGGCTAATTTAGAGAAAACCCCGCTCCCACTCTAGACTCCATTTTGGATCAGTCAGTAAAAACAGAGGTATCTACATATATCCGTACCGACTCTCCCCTCTTTCCAATCTTGCCAAAGCACAGTTTGCGTATGGAGAGATCAGTGCGAAGAACAGAGAAGGAAGGGGAGATCTGTTTCAAGATGCTGCTATGTCCTACAGGAAGTTGTCTCCAAATGCCAATCTTCTTCAGCCTAATTGCACTCTGAGCAGCAATGGATTTAATCTGCAGATCCACAGGAAATAAGCGAATAATGACGTTCAGCGCAGCAGTGGGACATGTTCAACAAGCACCAGTGATGCCCACACATGCAGTTCTCTGCACTCTCTCTAGTTTAGTGGTGTTGTAGCTCTTCTGAAGAGCTACCCACCAAACTAGGCAACCATATGTGAAAATTGGCAGAACCGCTAAGTTGTACATCCAAAGTACGACACGTGGCTTGAGGCCCCATTCTTTGCCGAACATAGATTTACAGGCGTAGAAGGCTATATTGGCCTTCTTAACTCGATTTTATGTGTGCAGCTTCTATGTCCAGATTCCAGTGGAGCTTGGGGTCAAGTATTACACCAAGATACTTGACTTTCGATGAAAGAGTAAGACACTGCTTGTTTAGTCTTGGAAGCTTAAAAGGTGGAGGCTTGTATTTTCTGGTGAATAGCATCAAGTCCGTTTTGTCAGAGTTGACTCTGAGACCGCAACTGGCAGCCCATCTACTGAGTGTAGCCAGAGCACCTTCATCGGCATATGCTACCAAGCAGGGATGAGACCCAGAGGTAGATAGGCTCATATTGCGAACACTTTTCTAGACAAAACCTCAACATATATCATCGAACGACCGCCGTATTCACCGGATTGAGGCTCGTGTGACTTTTTCCTTTTCCCAAAACCTAAATTGCCACTCCGCGGACGCCGCTTTGAGACGAGGCCTGAAGGAGAATTCGCTGTAGGAGACGAAGAAGATCTCTTCAAACGCGTAAAAAGGTAATTCAATAACTGGACGAATAACACTGTGGTACAAAAAAAAAAGTTGCAAAAAAACTTTGGATCGGACATGGTGAGGGTTGTAGCTTATGAAAAACTGAAAATAATGGTATAGTTGAAATTTCCAATACACCCCCAAAATCTCATTTTATGGCCATAAAACCGTTTTTCAGTAGGTTGATATGAACAATCACTCCTAACTTCGCCAATTTCCATCCGATTTCGAATTTGCTTTTTTAGTTCGAAAGAACAAAAACAAGCCTTTTTGACAGTGTGTTAACATTTTTTCTGAAATGACAACTGACGAGACTGTAGACGGAAGTATTTGGAATTTTTTTATTTTTTCTCTATTTTTTCGACTTTGACATAATTTTTACGATATTATCCGATATTGAGGATTTTTTTTAGTACACTACTGTTATAGTAAATTTAATTTTGCGTCGAATGAGCTATATTTGACTGTAATTGAATTAAAATTAATAGAGTTGTGTGGGTTTTAAGATTTTTTCTTTTTTTACTACGAGATTTGGTATGCGTTTCGAAGCATGAAAATAATAACAAGTGTCAATTTAAACGCATAATATTTATTGGAGTATTGTGCAGTGCAGCACTGTACGGTATGGTACGGTGCAGTACACAACGGCACTGGTTCCAAACTTAAAAATGCATTGGAAACGGCTCTTTGGAGTTTAGTATGGTACGGTACATTTGTCATTTCTTCATCAGTTTTGAATACTTCTCTGTAAGAAATTCGAACATCATCATTCATCTGAAGTCGTCGTCAACTAAATTCCATTGTTTAAATCGAGAACCGAGCGTTTCAGATTGTCTTCCCGATAGAAGTATGTAAATCACGAGAAAGATCCTGAAAATCTGAATTCGATACAATGTCTCGTTCTGAAAACTTAGAACCAGACGGAAAGTACTCTTCATCATCAGGTTTATTGTTATCAGTTTGATCATCATCAGCAATGAGTTGAACTTCCTTCAGTTCATGACCTGCAGTTGAGTCAATCATATCGTCCAAGACTACGGGGTTCTTAACAGTTGCAACATCAGCATACTTTATGTGCTTTCGAGTTTTATAATGATGACCGTTTACGTCCGTTTTACAAAAATAACAATCATCTGGTTTATGATAAGGCTGATGATGCCGTATCATCGGAGAATATTGAGAAATTTGACTTTTCTGGCAACGTTTTGATTTATATCTTTTGAATTTCAATGAAACAAACAATAAAACTTTAACGTTTTAATAAGGTTAAATTATAATAACAAACTTCTTTTGTTAACCAATGTACAGTGTGAACTTTGGCACACTTGGGAGCTTTTCCATATTTCTATTGAAAAAAATGTGCTATAATATGTCAGATATTTTCGTAAGTTCTAACCAGTTCTGTTGTATGCAGTACAGTGTACTCTTATGTATTCATATATACTCCAATAAATATTACGTATCTATAATAATGCATCAAAACACGTCCTTATTCCCATTTAGCGTAAGCTATACCAACATTCCAAATTAGTAAAAAAAAAAACAAAAAATCTTAAAACTCGCACAACTCGCACAACTCTACTAATTTTAATTCAATTACAGTCAAATATAGCTCATTTGACGCAAAATTAAATTTACTATAACAGTAGTGTACTAAAAAAAATCCTCAATATCGGATAATATCGTAAAAATTATGTCAAAGTCGAAAAAATAGAGAAAAAATAAAAAAATTCCAAATACTTCCGTCTACAGTCTCGTCAGTTGTCATTTCAGAAAAAATGTTAACACACTGTCAAAAAGGCTTGTTTTTGTTCTTTCGAACTAAAAAAGCAAATTCGAAATCGGATGGAAATTGGCGAAGTTAGGAGTGATTGTTCATATCAACCTACTGAAAAACGGTTTTATGGCCATAAAATGAGATTTTGGGGGTGTATTGGAAATTTCAACTATACCATTATTTTCAGTTTTTCATAAGCTACAACCCTCATCATGTCCGATCCAAAGTTTTTTTGCAACTTTTTTTTTTGTACCACAGTGTAATCGTTGGGAATTGCTTCGAATGAAGCAAGAAAGTAAATTTTGATGATTAAACAATTATGTTGCGTTTCATTGAACAATTCCCGGTACTTTTTTGGCAGAATGTAGAGCAGCAGTTTGAAATCTTGTTTTCTTAACTTCGTGAAATAAACAAATAAATTTCAGGACTATTCTTCAGTCACTTGCAGCCACTCAGCCACACTTTCATGTCAGCCACTGGAGCTTAACTTTTTACGTTTGCCTCTTAAGTACAAAATATTTATTAAGCTTTTAATCAAAGGGATTGCATTCTATTCAAATGGAATCAATATTTCGAGGCTACTACTTTGAATTGAATTCTAAATGGCTTGAATTATCAGCAAACTATCAGCATTTAGCAAAACCTGGATGTGCATAGGCAGCTGCCTTCTTACTTGTTGGCCTCCGATACTGATAGGATATACTAATACTAGCACATAGAATTTGCCATTTTACATCGGAAGCTTCTTAAATCAGAGTCGAAATCCTTTAAGTGCTGCCTGCAAAGGGACTGGCAAATTCGTGTAAGGATAGAAATAAACTCCTTCATATGCAATTTTCGAGCATTAATGCACAGGCATTGAGAAGCAAATCGCATAATTATAACGAAACCCCTCCCCCTTCCCTCACGAACAACATTACCAATCACCTTCATTTCACACATGCAAACTCAAGCACGCACAAAACCCATCAGAGCTTTGTGGCTGTCTTTATTATTGTTTTGCGTGCCTCAACTATGAAAGGCTTGTATCCTCAGCTGCTTAGTTCATGCAAGACCACTTTAATGAGTGTAAGCGACACACATCACACGCATACATGCATACGTGCCTATGTGTGTGTGTGTGTACATGTAAATGTGTATGCATGAGTTTATATGCATAAAGATGACAAAACCGAAGCGTTTATGTTTGCTGACCACATTAATGTATGAAAATGGATGGATGGCCACATACAAATGCGTGTGTGTGTGGTTGTGTAGTAGTGCTGCTTCTTGAAACTTCAATCCCGAAAGGAATTACAATGTCATTGTGGACATGCGAGTGAGTTTATGTGCAGAGCTGCCACACATACAGACGCACGTACATACACATATGCGCATGTGGTAGCAATTTCTTGTTGCTTCAAGTGCACCAGTTACTAGTATTTGGTGTTGTTTTTGCGCAATTATTGTGAGTGTGTGCGTGTATTTGGTCACTCGTCGTTTGCTTACACACGTAAAATGCTTAAGTGATTACGTTATTACATTGTCTTTTGGTTGTGAACTGAGCCAACAATGTTCTTCTTGAGTGCTCACAGCTAAAGGGTGCTCAGATTGGGGGTACTTTTTCCAAGAGGGTTTTTTTGACAGACCACGCATGACTACTGTTAAACTAAATGCTCTGAGGGAGCAGATTGGTGACATCGCACCGAGCAACATACAGGGTTTGATTGAAAAGCGTCTGCCAAGCGATCAACCGAATCGGCTGGTGGGGGAAAATGATCGCTGGACCTTCCCCTTCCACTAGAAACCGGTCCTAGTTCGCTGGCAACAGCGGTGCAGTCAACATCGCTCCGCGCGTGAAAGCTATTTTAAAAGTGTGTTAGGATTTTGCGGTGGCGAAAATGCAGAGATCGTTGGAGCAACGTTACTCGATCAAATTTTGCGTAAAGCTAAACAAAACGAGTACCGAAACCATTGGGCTACTCAAGGAGGCTTACGGGGACCAATCTCTGTCCAGTGCCCAGGTAAAACGGTGGCACAAGTCGTTCAAGGAAGGCCGGGAGGACGTCGAAGATGAACAGCGATCTGGAAGGCCTTCGACGACGCAAACAGACGAAGATCTGAACCGGGTTCGTGAATTTTTGAACATTGACGTCGTGCTAGTCTACGTGAGAGCCGTGAAGAGTTAAATTTAACTTATTACAATGTGCGGGAAATCGTGACCGGAAAACTTGAAATGCGCAAAGTGACTCCATCGAGGTGATCCAAAAAACTGTGACAGCCGAATTGAACGCGATCCCGGTGGATGAGTTTAAAAAATGTTTCCTGCAGTAGAAGGACCCCTACCAACGGTATATTGACACTCAAGGGTCCTATTTTGAAGAATATTAGTTGTATAAGCCAAAAGGTTTAATGAAACTGCTTAAAAAAAATAAGACTCATTACTTTTCAATCAAACCCCGTAATCAGAAAATGCTCTAACGCGAGGGCAGCTGGAACGCGGTAGAGAAATACATCGAGAACCTACTACGGGAAAAAATCGACCTCAACACAGTGCAACAAAGCGAAGCCGCACAGATAGAGACACAAGAAGATGAGCCCACAGCATGAAAGCTGGCTACAAATACGGTGGACCCAAAAGTGGGTGAATAGAGTTGGTCCTTTATGGATGCCATTCTGGGTCCTCCCGAAGTAATGCAGAGAATAGTCCCGTGAAGGGTGTCTCCTCAGAAGGAGAGGAGGGATCGTTTTAGTGGCCACACCACACGACGCAGTAGACGACGGTCGCTGTAAGTGCGAAGGCATTTTGAAACTCTACCTCACCCACGAAAAAAAAAAAAATAGTAAATAATAAAAAAATGTTGTACATAAACGCCCTACCAAACGCACTTTTCTGCTAATCATTGGCAAATCATTGAGAATAATTGTATTGGATGAAGTTCGATCGACTAGATCAGGTACAGGCCGAAGTGATGAGAATATTTCGGCTGTAAATGAGAGTTTTGCCAAAGACTTCGAAGAATCGATTCGTCGCCGATCTCAACGACTTCATCTATCTTATGGCACTACTTTAGCGGTTTTACGCAAAAAATCTTGGTTTGAAATCATATAAAATACAGTTGGTCTAAGATTTAAAACTGGTCAAGCTTGCAAAGCGTCACAATTTCAGTCACTGGGATCTTGAAAAATTCGCCGAACATGCGCATTTTGTAACCCGAATTTTGTTCACCGATGAGACCCAATTTTGGCTTAATGGCTACGTCCATAAGTAAAATTTCCATATTTGGGCTGAAGAGCAATCCGAAGCCATTCAAGAACAGCCATTACATCTATTGTAACAAACCCGTCGTGCGGCCTATGGGCTGAAGGAATCAGCGACCCATATTTCTGCAAAGACGAGGCTCGCGTGAACGTAACAGTGAATGGCGAACGCTATCGTGAAATGCCAGACGACTTTTTGATGCTTAAAATTAAACCCCTTTATCTCCACAAGATTTGGTTCCAACAAGACGGCAGATGGCGCTACTTGCCTTTTTTTTCTTTATTGACTCCTTTCGGGAGCATAGGCCTTCAACAAGACCGTTGTCTTGCATTAGTTTCGTTAATCTGTTTGATTTCTGACAGAGTAGGTGATTAGCCTACCGCTACCAGTCCTATATAGTGTATATGCCCACCTGTAGTTGCTTAGGAACAACGCCTTTTTTCTGCTTTGAGCACCATCTGTGTCTCGCATTTTCCTTCCAGAAGGATCGCTTAGATGGTTGGTGTGTCTGTGCTATTACCGCGATTACCCGCTTCCTCTTTCTGGCGCCACTGATGCAATTGAGTAGCTGTGTGATTTTCTTTGTTTTTGCTTGTTTTAGCAGCCACAATGCAAATAATGCGCTGACTATTGTAAGGGAGTAAGGAGGGAAAGGCTAAGGTTTTGGGGTTGAGAAATACCTCCGTTTTTTTTTTTGGTTTAGAAACAGGGAAAGTAGGTAAATTGGGAAAAGTGCGAGGACCGTGCTTTACGTGGTATTCGAACCCACAACTTCTGGGATGGCAGGGTATTGTACTTATGCTAGACTACCGAGGCCGCTTGTCATACATCCCGTGAAACAATGAATTTATTGCGTCGCCGTTTCGGTGAGGAATTTATCGCTCGCCTCAAACCAGTGGATTGGCTCCCAAGATCGTGTGATATCACACCTTTATACTTTTATTTGTGGCGATATGTAAAGTCTAAATGCTTATTGGATAAACCAGCTTCAATTGAGGCATTGGAAACCAACCTTACTAAAGTTTTTCACGAGATACCGACCGAAGTCCTGAAGCGAGTCTCCCAAATTGGTGTTTACGGATTGTCGAATTACGACGCAGTTGCGTCCAACATTTCAAAGGGATTATCTTTAAAAACAAAATATCATGAATGTATCCATACAAAAATAATGAAGACCCCCAAATCAATTTGAGTTTTCTTTGTTTTATTTCAATTTAAAATCCTATAACTGTAAATTAATCACACTTCATATACAGATATTACTCATATGGCAACGAGCTTTGTACAGCTGCGAACATAAAAATAGCTGTACCCTTAAAAAAAATTGTTTTGAAATGGCTATTTTTTTCCTATAAACCATGCAAAAGCAAATTTCAATACCAAATATCTACGAAGGGCTTAGGGATTTCAGATGAAAAGAGTTTATCTTGCGCTATACCAACCAGGAGGTGGGTCCATATACTTTTCACAAAAGTGGAGAGTATTAAATACCTAAGTGTTAACCCTTTTTATTTTGTTGCGGATGAGACGGTTCTGACGTCTTAGTAGTGGTATGTCCGGAGACTAAAAAACTCCCCCCACTATTACCGCGCGATGTATAGTTGGCTTACAGAATGATTCCCGTAGTTGTCTATGCCAATGGAGGGAGGCCACGCGAGGGTTGACACGAGAGCTTGTTTCAGAGCCAGAATCAGGCACTAGTCAGAAGTTATTTCAACTGAACCTGTACCATCAACTTAATGGTGGCGTAGCATCGCACGTACTTGAAGACCAGTCAGGGTTTTAGCAAGACGGAGGCGGTTCCAGCGTTAGCCTCTCAGCCTTCTCAGTAATATGTCACCCTCCTGTACTGTGGTGACAGAATACTACATTCACCAGCCCTTCGACTCTTTAATCTGAATAATCTTTCCAGTATACAATAGTCAGGATCTTACTGGTCTCGATCCTCTTGAGCATTGCAGTCCTGGCGCTAGAGATTCTCGGGGTATAAGAAGACTTATAAGCTGGGCTCCTTCTTCTGCTACCGGATTTTAGTCGCCTCTTACGACAGGCATGCCTTACCGCGGATGTATTCTTTTCCGCGACCCACTGGAGGGGGGTGTCAGCCTTAGCAGCGGTGCAGATCTCCTAATCGGTGTGAATGACATACTGAAAGGAGCTAATAGAAGCTATTTTGGTCATCTCAAACTTCTCAAAAATAAATTACTCGTGTAAGCTACAAATCTGCAGAGCTCTAATAAGACCAGAAGCAACATATGACTGCGAAGCATGGAAACTGATATCTATGATAAAGAACTACCTTCTACGATTTGCGTGTGAAAATCCAAGAAGACTATTTGGACCAGTAAGGCAAGCTGATTGATGTTACATAATCAGAAAGTTCAGTTAAAAAATAGAATAATATTTCAAGATAATAATAAAAACTCTATAGTCATATCATAGATTAAACTTTTTTGACAAAATATAATATTTTTCTCAGTTGAAAGCTACGTATTGAAAATCGCTTAAAAAAGACCAATGCAGCTTTCTACTCCTGCGAATCTATCTTCAGCAGAAAATGGGTACTCAAGCCACAGCTCACGTTTTGGAAGTACAACGCAGTGGTTCTGCCAGTTTTAACGTAAGGATGCCTAGTTTGATGGGAAGCTCTTCGGAAGGGCTACAATATCACTAATCTGGGGAGGGTGCAAAGAACTGCATGCACTCTCATCACCGGAGCATCTAAAGCTTGCTCCAGTGCTGCCCTGAAAGTCGTTTTGCACTTACTTCCCATCGAATTTTACGTTATTTCCAACGCAGCTCAAAACGCAATCAGATAAAGGGAGGTTGGTTTCTGGAGGCAATCTCTTAAGGCAGTTAACACCGTATTTCTCTGAACAGTTAACACCGTATTTCTCTGAACTTGGGCAGATCTCTCTATCCGCAAACTGCAGTTTAACGGTCGAGCCAGGGACATCTTTTCAAATAGGCAGTAAAGCCTATAACACTGTGTGACAAAAAAAAAATTATATATACTTTTATGGAGACCTAGCACAACTTGTGGCTATAGAAAAACTAAAAAAAGTAAAAAAAAAAATATAAAATCTTAAAACCCACACAACTCTATTAATTTTAATTCAATTACAGTCAAATATAACTCATTCGACGCAAAATTAAATTTACTATAACAGTAGTGTACTAAAAAAAATCCTTAATATCGGATAATATCGTAGAAATTATGTCAAACTTGAAAAAATAGAGAAAAAATAAAAAAATTCCAAATACTTCCGTCTACAGTCTCGTCAGTTGTTATTTCAGAAAAATTGTCAACAAACTGTCAAAAAGACTCGTTTTGTTCTTTCGAACTAAAAAAACAAATTCGAAGTCGGATGGAAATTGGCGAAGTTAGGAGTGATTCTTCACATCAACCTACTGAAAAACGGTTTTATAGCCATAAAATGAAATTTTGGGGGTGTATTGGAAATTTCTCCTGTACCATTTTTCTTAGTTTTACTATACCTACAAGTTGTACTAGGTCTCCATAAAAGTATAATATCACTGTCGCACAGTGTAATGGTGCAGGTACCTCTTCACGTGCGTCTTCATTGACGGTTTAAAGATGGAATTTCCGATTCCTCTCTAAATCAGCCAGTTCATCTATTTCCTGAAAAGTGTCGAAGACTGCAGGCAGAATTCTTTGTGAGCCTACAGGCATGCAAAATGTTTAAGGAACGTGGCACCCAGGGAGTAATTAACATATTTTCCGATAGTAAAGCTACAATCGGGATTCTGACGACGCCATGGTGCAGATCCATACTGGTCAACTTCTGTTAAAAGGAGATCAAATTTCTAAGGTTCTCATCTAACATTTCTCTGCTGTGGGTACCAAGCCATAGGAACAGAGAGGGAAATCAAATTGCTGATGAGCTTGTCAGGATGGAGTTGACTAAATTGGTATCAAAGACCTCTTACCTGGCCATCGGCATCCTTCTAACTGTTGTTAAAGGGGAATCGTATAACTTAGTTTTCACGAAAGCGCAGAAAAGAAGGAGCTCCATTTATTCAGATGCTAATTCGAAAACCCTGTGGCCTCAGTATAATAGATGGAGTACCGAAAAAGTCCTGGAGACTCCACGCCATTCAATTTTCAAACTCTTAACTGTGTTTACCGGGCATTTGACGATCGGCGCGCACGCGCAAAAGCTTGGTCTACCATTTAATCCCCATTGCCTAAGCTGTTGGGACCTTTCAGAGAAACAGACTGTTGAGCACTTTCTTTGTAAATGTGCGGGTTTGGCAGCCAGATGATTAAGGTCACTGGATGTTCCTTTCTTCGACAGTTTGAGGTAGTGCGCCAAACCTAAATCCCATCAATCTTCTCCATTATATTCACAGCTCTGGCTGGCTGTACATATCTGCCTGTTGGAGGTCTCAAAATGGTTCCAAAATGGCGCTTTAGTGCTACTTGGAGAGTACCAGAGTGTTACTTAAACCGTTTCACATACCTACCTACCTTGGTACTGCTATTTTCGTGTTTGCAACTGTACATAAATACCTATGAATATATGGATTTAACAGTGCGCTGCTTTATGGTATCTCGGCTCAGTAAATTCAATGAAATTGTTGAGGTGTGTAGGTGTGTTCGCTCGTGTGAGCTTCAATGCGTATTCAACTGCATACATACATAGGTAAGAATGTGTGAAATAATTTCTACCATACTATTAAAAAAAATATTCATAATCAATTCGATCATTAGTAGTATTTTATTGTTTAGATAAACATAAATATAAATACGTAGAGTTACCGGGAGAGGATAAGGAAAGTAATGAGAACTTATTTATTTTAATGGGGACGATCATATCGCGAATGAATCGTAATGCATTAAAAAGTTTAAATTATGAAGCTACCTTTCTATAAACACACATTAGGGGCACGGGAAATAACTGTTTTTTTACAGTCAATTCGCATAAATTAAATTCTTTCTGGTTTTTCTTTTAAGTCAACGATGCAATCGTCTTCGTTGGCAACAACATTTTGCCATCTAATATGCAAATTTTCAATGCCAGGTCGATAAAACTCAACTCAGTAAAATATATGGAGATGGCGTTTTGAATATCAACCAAATTTTAAAATTTTTTGTTTGTTAAGAAGTGTTGTAGTGCACCGAAAAATTGAATAAGTCGAAATCCGAAGGCACAATTCTGGGCACTTATGGCGGGTGTGAGACAGTACCCCCACACCAATCCATTAGTTTCCTTCGGCGTTTTTCTTGTGCAGTGCAGCCTTACTATCGCGGTGCAAAATAAGGCCTTTTCTATTGATATTCGCAGGATATTTCTCAATTAACGATGGATTTACTTGATCTAATTGCGCACAATAAAGGTCTGCATTAATAGTTACTCTTCAAACTTTAAGTTTCCATGAGGAGCGCACCAAACAGACGAAAGCAGCTTTTTCGGGACTTTAGCAGTCCTTTGAGGCAGTTTAATTCAGACAGATTATACGGAGCCCTACGTAAGTTAGGGTATATCTGGCCGATTTGAGAAGATCTCACATAAACCACAAGGCTCCGTAGAGCTACCAGTGTTGTTGTCATCATGTCAGACATAGCCGGGACCCGAATACCTGCACTGTTTGTAATTTGAATTTTATCAAGCAACCATTTTTAACTGTCTGGGCCTGGTTCAAATTCTATTGATAAATTTGCTTAACTGACTTGCCCTTCAACTAAAAACAAGACAAAAAATATTTTCCTATTTCTCAGCTACTTTAAATAAATGCCAGTTTTGTATTTGCACTCACCTTTTTGGTCCAATAAATCGATGGTACAGGATTCCCGGAGCCTTTGCATTCCAAAGTGATTGGTCCACCCTTGCGTGCTTGCAATTGACCAGAGGTGGGTATGGCTCGTACACTTGGTGGGACTGAAAAATTAATTAGACATATTTATATAAGAATTATTGGGCATATTTACATAAGAATTTAAGCATATGTTTGTATATATTATATGTGTAAGTAGTTGTTTATATTATAAAGGGTTTTTCAAAAGTAACGTTTAGTTGTCAGTAGTGAATAATTCCTAGACGGTAGCTGTTTTTATGCCATCTTTGGCATTTTTCAAGTAGGAATAATTTTAACCATCGATAAGTAGATGATAGAACAATGCGCTAAAGTTATGGAAACTTATTATTAAAATGACCGACCTTTAAAATTAAGATATAAAGGGTGGTTAAATTTCAAGGGCCGATGTTGAATGTGAACCACACCTAAACGTCAAGTTTCTTCTGCATTTCATTTGACATTTTTTAATTTCAGACTAACTCAATTTGCACTATGGAAAGATACACAATTGAGAAACGCGTTGAAGTTATTCAGGCCTATTATGAAAACGGGCGTTCAAATCAAAATGCATATCGCGCACTTCGTTATTTTTTCGGTCAATTTAATCGTCCAAATGTGCGTAAAATCGGAAAAATGGTGCAAAAGTTTGAGCAAACCGGGTCTGTAGGAGATGTGAAAACACCAGTGAATGCTCGTACAGCTCGTACTGCAGAAAAAATTGCTGCTGTTCACGATAGTGTGGTTAAAGAACCGTCCACCTCAACTCGTCGTCGTGCCCAACAATTGCACCTCTCACGCTCGTCGTTGATGAACACTGTGCAGAAAGACTTGCATTCGCACGCTTACAAGGTGCAATTGACTCAAGAACTAAAACCTCTTGACCATTTCAAGCGTCGTCAATGGTCAGAATGGTGGCAGGAAATGCCAACAGTGAATGACCAATTTTCGCAAAAAATCATCTTCAGTGATGAGGCATATTTTCACCTCAGTGAATTCGTCAATAAGCAGAATTGCCGCATTTGGGCGAATAAAAATCCAAGAGTGATTGCCGAAAAACCAATGCACACCCACAAAGAGTGACTGTTTGGTGCGGTTTATGGGCCGGCGGCATCAGTGGGCCGTATTTTTTCCAAAATCAGGCCGGTCAGGCAGTTACCGTGAATAGTGTTCGCTATCGTGAGATGATAACGAACTTTTTATGACCCGAATTGGAAGATATGGATTTGGACGATATGTGGTTTCAACAGGACGGTGCCACTTGTCACACAGCTAACGAAACAATGGCTCTTTTGCGCGAAAAATTTGATGGCCAAATAATGTCCCGTCGCGGCGATGTCAATTGGGGTGGGTTATTTGAAAGAAAAGGTGTACGTCGATAAGCCAGCAACAATTCAAGAGCTGAAGGATGAGATAATTCGGCACATTAATGGCATAGAACCTCAATTATGCCTCAGCGTCATGGAAAATTTGGACTATCGGATGGAGGTGTGCCGCCGTAATTGAGCCATACGTAATTGAGCCATACCAATATTATCATAATAAAGAGAAATGACAATAATTTCCTAAAAAAAAATGTATTGTATATATCCCATTTCAGTTACCACAAACCGATTCTATCCACTGCTGCTATTGCACCATCAACACAAAATGTACAGGCTTCTGAAGCACCGACTAATGTACAAATTTCAGAAATAAATGAATAATAATATTATCCCTTATTATTCTATGTAATTTTATAAAAAATCATTTCAATCCTCATGAAAATATTTAAATTTAATCCAGAAATTAAGAAGTTTCACTTCAAATATGCGCGCATAGTCCGGCTGGCCTTTTCTTTTTTTATTAATTAAATCACCCATCGGGAATTTATCTGCAATGAACTAATCTCTCTCTGTGCAAATAAGTATTTCCTTGTGGCCTTCTATGGAAATTTTCACAACTAAGGTCAAACTCAACATGAAATGTGTTTTGCTTATTTATTTATTTGATGGCATTAAAGATAGCACTACAACAACAACAGATGAGTTGTACACAATGCCATATAAAGCAGTACGTATGTATGTATGAGTCACATTGTTGTACAGGATTGCTCACACAATTGTTAGGCATTTTATGATATGCAGCAGCTTTGTTGTTACAGGCGCTGCTTCGAGGCCAAAGACTTATGAATATTTACACTTATACGTATGTATGTATAAGTACATGAATATGTATGTATGTTTGTATGTTATAAGTGCCGCCTATTGTGCGCTTTGACTTACCCAATATTTCCACAGTGTGCACTTGATCACGATTTATTTTGTCACTGATTTGACAAACATAATCCCCAGCATCTTGTGGCTCTAAATCTGATATCTCTAAATTATAACCATCTATCAGTCTTATGCGCTCATCCCTTGTCACCATTATATTGGAGGCAGTGAGCACGTTGATGCCGCGTCGCCACAACAAAACGAAATTTCCTGCAATGACAAATACGAAAGAAAAATAAACGAATATTAGTTAATGTGTGCGAGAGAGTGGATATACGTACAAACATATTAAGGCTAAGTATATGTCTACGAATGTTTGTATAGCCAAGTATGTAAATATATAGTATAAATATATTACCAGCTATATGGCGGCTAGTATATAAAGTTGCTGTGCATGTTGGAGTGGCAGAAAAGTGGAGAATGTTTTGTATAAACAAGTTGAGATTTGTTGACACAAAAGAGTCACCAGGAAATAAAAAATGCCAACTTTTATTACAGTAAAAAATGGGAGCAAAGAAAAATTTAAGAAGCCTAACAGAGCCCATTCAGAAACAGCAACTGTATGGTGAGTAAGCGCGATGGGCATAAGTCAGTGTGAAAGGCGTCCATTGAAAACTTGACGTTGATGAGCAAAATGCAGAATAGCGCTAAAGAAAAACTGTTTTGAAAATAAATAAAAATTAATAAAACATAACGCAACGTAAAACATAGTATAACATATATCACATAACGAACGTAACAAAACATAACATAATATAATATAACATATCATAACATAACATAACATAACATAACATAACATAACATAACATAACATAACATAACATAACATAACATAACATAACATAACATAACATAACATAACATAACATAACATAACATAACATAACATAACATAACATAACATAACATAACATAACATAACATAACATAACATAACATAACATAACATAACATAACATAACATAACATAACATAACATAACATAACATAACATAACATAACATAACATAACATAACATAACATAACATAACATAACATAACATAACATAACATAACATAACATAACATAACATAACATAACATAACATAACATAACATAACATAACATAACATAACATAACATAACATAACATAACATAACATAACATAACATAACATAACATAACATAACATAACATAACATAACATAACATAACATAACATAACATAACATAACATAACATAACATAACATAACATAACATAACATAACATAACATAACATAACATAACATAACATAACATAACATAACATAACATAACATAACATAACATAACATAACATAACATAACATAACATAACATAACATAACATAACATAACATAACATAACATAACATAACATAACATAACATAACATAACATAACATAACATAACATAACATAACATAACATAACATAACATAACATAACATAACATAACATAACATAACATAACATAACATAATATAACATAACATAACATAACATAACATAACATAACATAACATAACATAACATAACATAACATAACATAACATAACATAACATAACATAACATAACATAACATAACATAACATAACATAACATAACATAACATAACATAACATAACATAACATAACATAACATAACATAACATAACATAACATAACATAACATAACATAAACAATATTGCACAACATTACATAAGGCCACATAACAAAACTTAAGCTAACATAACACAACATAAAATAACATAAAAACCCATTTAATATAGCCGCAAACGCGGTTGAAAAGTGTGTTATGCTAACAATATTTTTGCTTGCGCACGAATGCACAAAAGCTATGAATAATATTTCCCATGAAGGCCCATTGGTGCGTCAACAAACGCTGAGTTGAGAGCGTTTATTGAAATACATATTTTAGTTCCCTTGCATGAACTGGAATGTAAGCCCCCTTTGAATTTGCGTTTGCTTCTTTTTTTACTTTTTGTTTTGCATTAAGTGCAGTGTGCCTTGTTGTTGCTAGTGCCAATGTCAGTTTGCTGTAGTTGTGAGCTTTTAGTTTTTAATCTACAACCACAAGCGGGATGTAAGAGCATTATTTTTCGCTGTGTTTATAAATGAAAAGGACGTTTTCAAAGGGTTTAAGTAGTTGGTAATGCATGGCTTTAATTTACACGCACACACCCAAGTTTGTCGTTTATTTTCATAAAGAAATTTGTTCAAAGAATCATTTTAGTGATAATGAACTTTTTATAAAATTGATCTTGTTGCGGATGGGGATTAAATAAATGTTGATTTCATGAGTAGGTTTAGGAAGATATTAAATCCGTCATAACTCCACTATGATTGAAATCATAATTGTATAAAATGAGGATCTGTGCTTGGAGCGCGCGAAACGGTAGTCCGTTGGTATATCGTACAGCGGTGAGTAGGATTGCCAGAAGAATAACTCTGAACTCAAATGCAGTCCTGCATATGACATGTGAAAGTTTTGATGCTAAGGTTATTTAGTATCAATCTCAGGGAGTACATCTCAGAGGGAAAGGGAGAAATCCGATTAGTAAGCACCAGGTAATAATAATAATTAAGAATAATTTAGTAGCTGTAGTGTGCCCAGTGGCCGACACTTCGACCTAAAAGATCTTTTATGTTCAACTACATGTTTTAAAAATAGCTAATACTGGTCCTACTCTGTGGCTTTACAGCGCTTATCACAATTCTTGAATACCCTGAAATGCTATTTTGATATGTATAGCTTTTTTCTGCTCGAAAGGAAATATTTCAGACTTCCATTAAAATTGAATATTGCTGCTTAATGCAAACTATGCCCTACAGAGTTATAATTACGGACTTTGAGCTGTGTTAGCCAAGACTTAGAGATTGTTACTTATCGATTTCATCAGCCATATTTATTTCTCATGGCACATGCTTCAATGTATAGCATATTGGCTTATAAAATGGCATGGGAGCAAGAATTTCTCACGGCTCTCTTTGTATATAGAAACTTAACTTAGCAATTTCAGAACTACAGGTCTCTGATATGTTCAGTTTTGGCTAACAAAAATCTAACTATTGGGTTGTCCGGAAAGAAATAGCCGATTTTTTAAAAGAAAGTAAATACATTTTTACTAAAACTTAGAATAAACTTTAATCAATTATATATTTTCTGTTTTCTTCGTTAACTTTTTGCCATCTTTTCTGGCAAATTCATTATTCCGCGCTCATAGAACTTCTGGCCTTTATTTCCAAAAAAACTGAACCAAGTGCGATTTTATAGCCTCGTCATTGCCGAAAATTTTAACATTTAAGCAGTTCTGCAAAGGCCGAAACAAATGGTAGTCTGACGGTGCAAGGTCAGCGCTATATGGTGAATGCATTAAAAGTTCCCAGCCAAGCTCTCTCAGTTTTTGGCAAGTGTCCAAAGATGTATGCGGTCTAACGTTGTCCTGATGAAATATGACACCTTTACGATTGATCAATTCTGGTCGCTTCTCGTTGATGGCTGTATTAAATTTATCCAATTATTGGCAGCAGACATCCGAATCAATCGTTTGGTTCTCCTGAAGCACCTCAAAATATACCACACCCTTCTAGTCCCACAAAACTGACAGCATAATCCTCTTTTGGTGAATATCATCAGCCTTTGAAGCGGTTTGTGGCGCTTCATCATGCTTGGACCATGATCGTTTTCGATTGACGTTATTGCAAACAATCCATTTTTCATCACCAGTAATAATACACTTCAAAAACGGATCAACTACATTGCGTTTAAGCATCACAAGCGTTGATTCGGTTTGTTAAATGAGTTTCTTTCAATTATTTTGGTATATTTAACTTATCTCTAATCTAACGACCTGAATGTGGCTCATTTTTAAGTGAAAAATCTTCAGAACGGAATGTTATAAACCAATTTCGACACTGTGTTTCTTTTAAGGCAGCTTCTTCGGCAAACTTCTCTGCGCTTTTTCCTTTATGAAAATAATAAAGTAAAATATGAAAATGCTCTTTTGTGGGCTCCATATTGAAATTGACGCCAAACAAACTAAATTACGCGTACCTTTTTCCTAAAGCAAGCTTAAAGTGACAGCTAATAACTGTCAAAAGAAAAAATTTAAATAAATAGTCACAAGCTGTTCAAAACAACTATCAACGCCGTCTATATGTAAAATCGGCAACTACTTTCCAAAACAAATCACTTTGAAAGTGGCAGTTGGTCTCTAAAACAAATCACTTTGACCGTCGCCTATCCATTGTGATCCCTCAGTATTAGTTGATCTGCTACTCTTCGATAAATCTTTTTGATTTAAGTACAATCCCACTGATCTGGCTGACACGTATATCCCTAAGGTCATCATTCCAGAACGATGAACCGAAGTATCCAAACCTAGTGGTATGCCACGCGGCACAGGCTCTTTCTATTACTAATTTTTGCAGCTATGGAATTATCCACATGAGGTACGTTCAATCTTTGAGCATTTCGACCTAGGAGACAGTGGCCGGTGGTAGTGATAAAAGATATTAACAAAGATAAGTTTTTCCTTGGCCGATTGAGTAGCACTTTTGCGCGCCTAAGGTACAGCTACATGTCAGACTAATAACTTATCACGTATTGGTTGAAGTGACAGTGCTACTTCTACCACTCAGTTTGTACATAAAGAGGGGTGTACCTACAATTTCCCCACCAAGAGGGAGGAAAGTGATATGACCGAGTCTTCAACACCTAAATCCCGCCATTGATTAGAGCGCCAAAAAGTAGGCACCAAAAATATTTTTCCTACAAGTTTGCACCAACAAACGAGCGCCAAGGAGTAGACAGTGTTATTTCTCACTAGATATTAGCAACCACAAGCAAAAACTTAGGAAAATTTGGCAAAAGTGTATTTAAGATATATAAATATAAGGTATAGCTCTCTCTCTCTCCTTTTCGTTAACATTATATCTTTTTTCTCTCTCACGGAACGAAAATGCCCAAAACGTTGCATGGACTTGAAATTTTATTCTGCATTTCCACTCGTCCATCGACACCTAAGAAGTTTCACTTCAAAAATAAAAAAAATTAAAACTTGTGCGATTTTTGAGGTACTTGCAATGTTTTATATCCGACTTTGATGATCTACTACAAAATTGTATATTCGGAATTTTTCCAAAATTGCTCACTAAAGGGTTTGAAATTTTTATACAAATTTGTTGAATTCTTATAAATTTTCTACCAAATCTAAAACTTTGAGTTGTATGCTTTTTGTCATACCATAAAAATCATTTTTATAAAAAAACTAAGTAAAAAATAAAGAAATTGTCAAAACTTGACATCATATCGCGCCGCTATTATTGTGAACGCCAGGTGAATATATGCGCGAATGCCATATGCCCAGGCTAAAACTTAACTTTGGTTTAACATAAAAAGAAACACTGATTCACTTTAAATTTAAATTAAAAAAACATTATCGTCATGCAGTATAATCATTTCAGCATAGGCGCGAGAATCCCAACCTTACTTGACATTTTTTCACTCCAGCAAAAGTTTGGGTTAGCTTAGCTTAAAAGTTCACAAAGAAAATTGCCGCATAAATATTTTATTACTCAGCTTATTAAGTGGTTAGTTTGGGGCCCTTTACGGCATAAGTAAATTATTTTATTAAGCTGATTTTGGAGGGCGACCCTTCAATGAAGCGCTTAAAATTTTCCAAAGAGCAAAGCAGCCTTTTTGGAATTACCTGCCATCAACTACACCATCAATAACGGAAAACGCAAGCACATAAAGACTATTGCGCATGAAATATGCTACGACCGCAAAAGGGATGCACGAACGCACACATATTTGTACACATGCCGGGCACATAAATATCATATTCGTATATAAAATTTCCACCTCAATGAGTAGAACAACAAACGGTGGCAGAAAAACAATGCGGCAGCGCCTTTTTGACTTTTCATTATGCCGGCGTTCAGGTTATACGGGGCGTATACGTGATCTGCCTGCACGACATGGACTCCCTGTGCATGTGTGGATGTATGTGTGTATATATATAGGTGGGGTGCTCCACATACGTACATCCATAAGTGCGCGCGTATAGCTCATGTGGCCGATTGAGGGCGCATACATTTTGTTTTTGTTGCACGTACGTCCCTAGTCATGTAAGCAGAAGCGCGTTAGTGTGCGTGTGTGTGTGAAGGTATGTTTATTTTGCAAGTGTATATTTTTATTGTTTTCGATTATTATTGAATGTTTATCATCATAAAGTAAATTTTTATTTCACTTTTATCTGTACTTGTTCCGAATTTCTTCTTCACTGCATGAATCCACTTCACTTCATTTCACTTCACTTCACTTGGCTTCTTTTTATTCCACTCGCTTGCGTGCACACACACACACAGGCACTCATATAAGGAAATACATCTCTATTAGCAATAAAAAGCTCAATGTTATTGCTCAATTATTTTTTACAATTTATAACAACTATCGATGTACGAGTGTAGCATTTTTGTCTGCTTAAGTTTTCGCAATGAATGATTTTCCGTTCGCTTGCTAACTGTGGCATATTTATGTCCTTGAGCTTTACGTTGGTTCCTGCCAACTTGAAGTTTTCGAATTCATAAGTCAAATATTTACAAATATATGTAGCCGTCCATAAATTTTTTTACCTGGTGAAAAAAATGTGAATACGAGAGATTGCGACACAGAGAGGAAGAGAAGATGAGGGAAAAAGATGTTTTAAAATCTGACTCTGCCACCTACTATGCACTTACAATAGTATACCATCGCTGATTTTTTTATTATTATTTCCTTTATAAATTACAATCTGTCAATATTAAGGGAGTATTCTGGTCTAGACGCCTTACTTTTAAATATTTTTAAAATTAAGATAAAAAAAAGGAAAAACATTTTTACAATACATTTTTTTATGATTTTTATTAATATTGGAAAAGTATAAAAAAATTAATAAAAAAAAAATCGTGGAATTACAGGCCGGCGGAGTGGGGCATACATAAAAAACGGTGCTCCGTGGTTGACATGATTCCAACCCTTGTATTGATCTAAAACAAACAAATTAAAGAAATTCTTCATTAGTTAGGATGTCGCTATCGGATTACGTCAAATCAAAGAAAAAAAAATTCACAAAATGGCGTCAACTAAAAAAAAAAAAATTGGGATACCCTGAGGTCTGCTCCTGGAAAGACAGGCTTCGCGCCAACTCAGCGCTGGGCAAGTAGACACATTTGTAAAGTCGCGAAATCTATCTGGCCCAGTGTGGATCGGAGGCGCTCGAGTGATTTTTTGAGGTTGAAAAAATCGCAGCTCTCGAACTTCGTGAGCGTTCTCACGGGTCATAATCCGCGAGGTGTGCATGCAGTGAGACTTGGCATTACCTCGAGTCCTTTTTGCGTCAGCTGTGCTTAGGGTGAGGTGGAATCATCATTTTAGCTGCCCTGCTCTCGAGCGGCTAAGATTAAAGCATCTTGGCTCTTACTTCTTTGATACGCCGGCTGATATAGCAGGCCTTGGCATTAAAACTTTGAATTTCATCTTCAGCATAAAGCTCTTAATGCAACCGCAACACAGTCATCGTGCATAATTCATATAATCCATATACTAAGCTCCTCTGCTAACCACCCCACCTCCACCTCTTTCAAACCTCTCCTTTCGTCCTATCGGTCTTCCTCTGCCTTATTTCCTTCACAATGGTATCACAAAGGATAAATTCAATGTCTTCGTCCAAGAGCAGCCATTTGAACCTAATCTAACCTAACTTTAAATTATACTAAATTTCTGCAGAAATCGGTTACAGAAGTCAGAAGTTATGGCCAACTGCTGTGCCACCACCTTAAGCGTCGCCTCCTAGATAGAAAACCAAAGGTTTCACTGTATCGCTCAATTATAATTCCCATCTTGCTAAACGGTATTGAAACGTGGACGCTCAGAGATGCAGATAAACAGAAGCTGCCGTTTTTCGAGACCAGAGTTCTGCGAAAAAGGCGAGTGGCGGAAACGCTACAATCAGATTGAGATGGGCAGGTCACAAATTGCGGGCTAACATGGATTACCCACCTCAACAAATGCCACAGAAAGAGAAAAAGAGGCCGTCCGCCGCTTAGATGGATTGACGGTGTAGAAAAAGACGCAGGCTTATTGAGATTTTGGGCATGGAAAACACAGGCACGAAACCAAGACAAGTGGAGGCTAATGCTACAGCAGGCGAAGACCCAACCTGGGTTGTTTAGCCAACAATGATGATGGTGAAAGGAAAGATAGCTCAATCTCTTGAAAAAAATTGTTTTTGCCCAATACCCAGCCAAATGCTGTACTGTGTTATGAATGCGTCTGAGGTTTATTTTTAAACAAAACTTTCCTGCCCACCTGTGTAATTATGTACTTTGTCTACTTTTTGCATTAGCGAGATTTTTTGTTTTTTGCTACATTTAAGCCGCTTTCGCTTAGCAATAGACGCGTAATCAGAGAATAGAAACCGCGTGAAAAAAATATCAATGCAAAAGAAAAAGCGAACTATGAAAAGTTGCTGATGGGAAATTCCGTTGGCAAAGTAAACTTAAAATTAAGTACAATTAGCAGCAGCGCCCGAAGGAGTAAGTAATATAAATAAATAAATGTATACATAACTGTGTGTGTGTGTGTGTGTGTGTTGGTGCATGCTTACACTACCATTAACAAACGGCATGACAAGTGAAACAGCAATAAAATGTAATTAATCTACAATAATAAATCCCTGCTGGCGGTCGAATGAGGGTGCAGCTACTTGGCTGCCACCGAAGCGAGCATAAAGCCGGTAGTTAAGCTGCAGTAGAGAAAATAAAAATAATTTAAAAAAATAGTACAAAAAAAAACTATTGAAAATGAGTTGAAATAAAGTTTATAAAAAAGAAGAGGGGAAAAAATGAAAAGGAAGCCACACTACTGCGCGATTAAATATCATTAAAATCCAATTTATAACCAGGCAGCGGCGTATGCAAGCGGAGCTGAGACGAGCGTGATGGCGCTAACTGAAGGTGGGTGGCGCTGAGTGGAGGTGGGTGGCGCTGAGTAGAACTGAGTTCAGCTGAGTGTAACGGAAAGCTGCAAGGCGAGCCACTACATGGTATTGTTGCATTGTTTTTACTAATTTGTGTTCCGCTTTTTTATGTTGTTGTTGCAATAGTTTCTTGTTTATTTGTTTTTAATTTTATTGCATGACTTCTTTTTGCCGTCCACCAGCAAATCGTATCAGCAATCAATCTGCGTTCGCTGTAAATAAAATGGCACACAAACGCTTGCACACACACACAAACGCGCACATGCGCACATAATAGATTGCAAGTGTCAACCGTCTTGGCACTGACGCTATTGCTGTTGCTGTTGCTTTTACTGTTGCTCTCCCTGTTACTGTTGCTCTCCCTGTTACTGTTGCTGGTGCCGGTACTGCTTGCGATTGCCGGTGCATGTTTTGCTAATGTCGGTGACGCCTGTCGCCTGTCGACTGTCGCCTGCCAGTTGACTGTTGATTTTTGCACTTAATTTCTTTTATTGGATTACCCATGTCCGGCAGCAAACACCACTGAAAGACAACAACACGTTTTTCTTTGTTTCTAATTTTTCTATTCAGCTCATCTATTTGCTTTGTACTTCAGCTGACTGTCAGCGTGGTTGGTTTGTACTCAAGTATCTGCTCTATAAATCTATAAACTCTTCATCTTCTCCTCGTACTCGTATTTGCTGCTTTCCATTAGTGACCGCATTATTTCTCCCTCTTCTTTATGAACTTCTATTAAATTACCTGACTTTTTGTTCGCCACTCAATTTAACAACTTCTTTTATATTTCACCACTTCGCTTATTTCGCACACTTCACAAATTCTTCTTACATTTTTCTGCAGCTTTTCTATTTCATGCGTGTTCTTGGCACCCGGCAACTGCACTTGAGAGGCTTAAGCGAGCAGCGGCACACACACACGCGCACAGGCGAGTAAATTAATGCAATTTTATTGTAAATACTCGTGTGTGTGTGTGTATGTGTGTGCGTTTGCACTCATAGGTAATTAAATTCCAATTAATGTTATACTTCTTGATTGTATATATTTTTTGTACTATACTACCATAGAATCAACTGTTTTCCAAACGGAAGTTTTTGCCATCCTGAAAGTAGCCGAATGGATAATCGAGAGCAGATGGAGCGGGAAATAGATTGGAGTCTTCAGTGACAGTCAGGCTGCACTGAAGGTCCTAGAGAACGCGAAGCAAACCTCAAAGATTTTTCAAGAATGTAAGAAGAAGCTTAATTCTGTCGCCAGACAAAACAGGTTTGTACTTATGTGGGTTTCAAGACACTGCCTCGTCCAAGGGAAGCGAAATTGCCGATGAATTGGCCAACCGTGGATCAGCGGTACCCCCACAAGGGCCAAAGCCACTAATCGGAATCAATTCCGCAGGAATCATGAATTGGATCAGCGATTATGTATCCAATTTACATAAAGAGCGATGGTCCGGTCTAGAACGCTGCAGAACTGCAAAGTGTTTTGTGACAAGTCCGAACAGAAAACAGTCAAACTTTCTACTAAACCTTGGATGGAAAGGCGTTCGGTTGATGGTCGGTATCATTACAGGAACAACTCATGGGGTCAGCGTATGACCATCATTGGAATCATTGAGAACCCGATGTGCTTGTCGTGCTTGGAGAAGGCGGATAGCACTGAGCACTTTCTCTGTGAGTATCCTGCCTTTGCTAGAGCACGGCTACGAGGTTTGGGTTCCGATTTCGTGAGAATGAGTAATATTCTTTCTCTAAAACTGGAGGATATTTACAGATTTGGCAAAGAGTCTGGAAAATTCTTATAGGACTAACTATCTCAGCCTCAGTCTCAGTATCAATCTCAGTCTCTGTCTCTGTCTCTGTCTCTGTCTCTGTCTCTGTCTCTGTCTCTGTCTCTGTCTCTGTCTCTGTCTCTGTCTCTGTCTCTGTCTCTGTCTCTGTCTCTGTCTCTGTCTCTGTCTCTGTCTCTGTCTCTGTCTCTCTCTTTGTCTCTGTCTCTGTCTCTGTCTCTGTCTCTGTCTCTGTCTCTGTCTCTGTCTCTGTCTCTGTCTCTGTCTCTGTCTCTGTCTCTGTCTCTGTCTCTGTCTCTGTCTCTGTCTCTGTCTCTGTCTCTGTCTCTGTCTCTGTCTCTGTCTCTGTCTCTGTCTCTGTCTCTGTCTCTGTATCTGTATCTGTCTCTGTCTCTGTATCTGTATCTGTCTCTGTCTCTCTCTTTGTCTCTGTCTCTGTCTCTGTCTCTGTCTCTGTCTCTGTCTCTGTCTCTCTCTTTGTCTCTGTCTCTGTCTCTGTCTCTGTCTCTGTCTCTGTCTCTGTCTCTGTCTCTGTCTCTGTCTCTGTCTCTCTCTTTGTCTCTGTCTCTGTCTCTGTCTCTGTCTCTGTCTCTGTCTCTGTCTCTGTCTCTGTCTCTGTCTCTGTCTCTGTCTCTGTCTCTGTCTCTGTCTCTGTCTCTGTCTCTGTCTCTGTCTCTGTCTCTGTCTCTGTCTCTGTCTCTGTCTCTGTCTCTGTCTCTGTCTCTGTCTCTGTCTCTGTCTCTGTCTCTGTCTCTGTCTCTGTCTCTGTCTCTGTCTCTGTCTCTGTCTCTGTCTCTGTCTCTGTCTCTGTCTCTGTCTCTGTCTCTGTCTCTGTCTCTGTCTCTGTCTCTGTCTCTGTCTCTGTCTCTGTCTCTGTCTCTGTCTCTGTCTCTGTCTCTGTCTCTGTCTCTGTCTCTGCCTCTGTCTCTGTCTCTGTCTCTGTCTCTTATACTTTTCTCCTTCCCTCCTTCACTATCTACCCTCTTTCCAGAGCTTTAAATACAATGGGCTTTTTAACCTGAGTATTTTAGGAGCCACCAAATTTCCTGGTACTCCTTAGCTTGACCTTTTCAAACTTCATTTCATTTCCATAGAATCCAATTTGCTAAGGCGCGTACAGTGGTAATCCTCCTAATAACGACGTCACAAAAATGATTTTTGTGAAACTAGGTTTTGCCGAATTCTTTTGATGAGACTCAGTTGAATAGGAAATTTAATTTCGATATGATTAAACTAGTAAAATAAGTCACTGCAAGGCAGGCAGATAGAATATTGAATCGATTGAATTTCTTATGCAGACGGAGGCGAAATATTTATAATATCGGTCAGTCCATAAGTTCGTGCGTATTTTACCCATAATTTCACTTTTGTACGATTTTTGCATACAAAAAATTATTCGCAAAATATAACGCAACTATTTATATATTCTTTGATATATTGTGCATTCAACAAGGAATTTGAAACGCGGATAGAAGCAAGTGTTGTTAAAAAATAAAATGGAATCTTCTAACGCGTATAAGAGGCATATTTTGTATTTTTTTTATAAAAGTGGTAAAAATGCAACAACTGCTGCTGCTGAAATAAACACTGTTCACGGAGAGGATACCGTGAGTGTAAGGACTGCGCGAAAGTGATTTTCGAAATTCGAAAGTGTTAACTGCGACGTGGAGGATGCCCCGCGCGAAATATGTATGTCCTTAGAGAGCACATTAAAAAAAATACAAATAAGGTTTTCGCCCCACTCTTTATTTGGTAAAATCCAAAATGACAATCTCATACATTATTTTAAAGTACTTATATTTATAGTTCCTTATTGCTGATGCATAATTATTTTCTACTACGGCGTCGCCAACGTTCTCACATATCAGAATACTTATTGCCAAAGTGTTATCGCAATAATTGCTAAGTGTCGTTGCACTCCTATTGAGTTACTTCGAGAATGTATTGACCAATTAACTTCGACTTTGCCGATTGAATGGTCAGGTGATATGTTTTCGGCGGAATGGTTGAGTGACGTAACTCGCGCTGGTCGTCCTGAAGTCTTTAACTCCGACGCCTTGCTCGAACTCGTGGAAGCTGAGCCACATTTGACAGTCGATATGATAGCTCAAAGATCAAATACATCGCATGGAACAGTTCACAAGCACCTGGTTCAGTTGGGAAAGGTTTCCGCATAGACTTTCCGTCGCTAACCTTCAGCAGAGAGTGAATGTGTGTTCTCAGCTGCTGCAACGGCTTGAAAATAAAAGTTTTTTGAACCGTGCCGTTACTGGTGATGAAAAATCGGTCCTTTACAATAATCCTGTTCGCAAACGCCAATGATTAGATAAAGATGAAACACCAGAACCGACCCCTAGAGATGGCCTTCACGCCAATAAGATTCGCCTGTCTATTTGAAGGGATGTGGCTGGTATTGTTTATTATGAACTTCTGGAACCAAACCAGACGATAACTGCCGATTATAATTATTATTCCCATCAGCTATAAAACCTGAATAAGGCACTTACAAAAAATCGACCGTCTTTAGTGAATAGACGCAAAGTTTTGTTTTACCACGACAACGCAAGACCTCATACCGCAAGGCAAACATTAGGCAAGCTGAACGAGCTCGGATGGGAGCTAATGCCGCATCCACCATACTCTCCGGATATTGCACCTTGTGATTATCACCTTTTCTGTGGACTTCAATCCCATTTGAGTAACAAGAACTAATCCTCGAAAGAAGCTATAAAAAGGGATATCGAACCGTATTTTGGCTCCGAGAACAAAAACATTTTTGAGCAGGGAATTAAAAAGTTGCCTAAATGTTGGAAAGACATTGTAAATAATGAAGGTAAATATATTACTAATTAATAAATACTTTAAATAAATTTTTTATTAATTTTAAAACCATCTTTAAAAAACGCACTGAACTTATGGGCTGACCTGATATGTTGCCAACGCATTGTTCTTAAGTATTTTTCTACAGCTGTAATTTACCTTGCGTTAGATCAGCGCATGCCGGATATTTGCAAATAAATAAAGAAATACATTTTATGTATGCATGTGTGTTCAGAGTGAAATATAAAGTCCTTACTCTAATTTAAAAACCATATCTTCAAATTATCTCGTATTCGAAATTAAATTCTGTTTGAAAATTGTATGTATGTAAGCATGCCATAGTCTGCAAGTTCAGTCACAAAAGTCAATACTTGAAACATAGACACGTAGACGAAGACAGAACAAACAAATGTTGCTAATACACTTCAACCACAAATTCTGTTATGATAGCTTAGAATATTTGATCGGTTGCATTAACTACGAAATATAAATTTTATTAAAATCAAGCATTCAAATCTCAACGCAAGATGCACACATACACTCCAACATACAGTGACAAATGTATGCACATATCACACACACATACATATGCAGATCACACGCACATACATATGCACATCACACACACATTCACACGCATATATAACACATCTATCTGCATTCATAAGCTCCAAAGTTGGAATTTATGCATTATTTATTTGCATGCAATTTCGCTTTGCTAAGACAGCCGGATGTACGGGATTTGAGGCTAATTTCGTATGCTTCTTTTAGACGTACATGCATACATATGTACATACTTATTTTGATGAGTCTTAAGGGACTTGCATAACAAAAACTCTGTAGGAAATGCAGCTGCTTTGCTTCGGCTGAATTTCGAAATTATTGGTTTTCCTTTGAAAGCAACCGATGAACCAGGAAGTGCCTTTTATTCTCTGGATATGAAGTTGCATTGCAATAGTTGTGAATTAGACAAATTATAACTGTAAAATCTTTCTCACGTTGGTTTCGCGCTCGCTGCAGTTGATGGAGTCGAATTTAGATGAGCCGTTTAGGCATTTTGGGTTCAATATCTGGGAGAGACTAACTAAGACACGCTTTTTAGCTATTTGATAACATTGTGCGACAGTGATATTATACTTTTATGGAGACCTAGTACAACTTGTAGGTATAGTAAGACTAAGAAAAATGATACAGGAGAAATTTCCAATACACCCCCAAAATCTCATTTTATGCCCATAAAACCGTTTTTCAGTAGGTTGATGTCAAGAATCACTCCTAACTTCACCAATTTCCATCCGATTTCGAATTTGTTTTTTAGTTCGAAAGAACAAAAACAAGCCTTTTTGACAGTTTGTTGACAATTTTTCTGAAATGACAACTGACGAGACTGTAGACGGAAGTATTTGAATTTTTTTTATTTTTTCTCCATTTTTTCAACTTTGACATAATTTTTACGATATTATCCGATATTAAGGATTTTTTTTAGTACACTACTGTTATAGTAAATTTAATTTTGCGTCAAATGAACTATATTTGACTGTAATTGAATTAAAATTAATAGAGTTGTGTGAGTTTTAAGATTTTATTTTTTTTTACTAATTTGGTATGTAGGTATAACTTACGCTAAATGGGAATAAGGGCGCGTTTCGAAGCATGAAAATGATAACAAGTGTCATTATAAACACATAATATTTATTGGAGTATTGTGCAGTGCAGCACTGTACGGTATGGTACGGTGCGGTACGGTGCAGTACACAACGGAACTGGTTCCAAACTTAAAAGTGCATTGGAAACGGCCCGTTGGAGTTTAGTATGGTACGGTACATTTGTCATTCTCTTCATCAGTTTTGAATACTTCTCTGTAAGAAATTCGATCATCATCATTCATCTGAAATCATTATCAACTAAATTCCATTGTTTAAATCGAGAAGAGAGCGTTTCAGATTGTCTTCCCGATAGAAGTAAATCACGAGAAAGAGCCTGAAAAACTGAATTTGATACAATGTGTCGTTCTGAGTTAGAACCAGACGGAAAGTACTCGTCATCATCAGGTTTACTGTTATCAGTTTGATCATCATCAGCAGTGAGTTGAACTTCCTTCAGTTCATGACCTGCAGTTGAGCCAATCAAATCGTCCAAGACTACGGGGTTTTTAACAGTTGCAACATCAGCATACTTTATGTGCTTTCGAGTTTTATAATGATGACCGTTTACGTCCGTTTTACAAAAATAACAATCATCTGGTTTATGATAACGCTGATGATGCCACATCATCGGAGTATATATAGAAATTAGACTTTTCTGGCAACGTTTTGATTTATATCTCTTGAATTTCAATGAACACTCAGTACAAGCAAATTCTGGTTCATACCAGCGATCAGAAGTAGTATATGTAAGCCTAAAGAAATCATTGTAGCCATCAACCAGAGCTTTATTACTCTGTAACTTCAAACAATGCTTTTGATCCACAAACCACATATGAAACAAAACGTATTGCAATTATGTAGCATCACCCTCAAGTAGCATTGGCATTCCTTTATCCGCATCAACATCCGTAATTTTCTCCACCGCTTTGAAAGTTGAAATTTCCGCAATGAACTCTTCCACTTTTGCTGGACTACGCTCACTATTGTAACGTGCACTACACGTGGTAAATGTTCCTGTGCGGTCATTTCTGGTGTGAACTAAATTCATTAACCGCTCGAATTGCTCCGCTGTAAACGATGCAGCCATGCCGCTTTGCAGTCTTGAGCTTCGTCTTGGAATATTGGGCAAATTGGCCACTTCGCTGGGCGCCAGTTGTAAGGTTGTATTTATTTTATTATAAAATATAACTTAATCTATTATAAAATATAACTCTAGTATTTTAAACCGGGAAAAAAACTCCTTGCAGCGGCCAGCCAACGCTGTCCACACTACAAAGGTGGTCATTGGCAAGCACCTAAGCTCTGCTCACCGCCGATTACCAAACGGAATGTGTCCTTTCCAAGAGCGGGCAGGCTTTTTATAGGCAAAGGAATCCTATTATGAAATTCAAATTTAGAGTTTGAAAAAAGACATCTAGTAGCCATTACAATTTTAGGGCATTGCCATATAAGAAAAACTTTAAATTAAATCTTAACAAGTAGACGGTATTGCCATAGAAATAAATACATTAATAATTTATAAAATAAGTATGCTACAAATTTACTATTTTTCACTAAGTCTTTCCCACATGGCTTATCGTAGTGGAACCACTAACCATAGTAGACAAAAAGCTTTTGCTGCCTCGTGAAACTCACGTTACCCTGACACAGTTACGTTCATATACTGCAGCTGCTTCAAACCCAACTTATTCAAAGTTAATTCCATGATATGCAATACATGTCCAGCCCTGTGTAACTATCCCGTAGCTATCACACTCCTACAAGACAGCTGACTATCATATAAACAATAGCAATAGCAATCCACACTATCCTCATCCAACTACACATTTTCGTTCTAGCCATGGGAAAGTTCTGATAGTTTCCTTTTGTCGGTGTGATATTCTATCTCTCTTTTACCAGTAGAAATTTCTTATAACTGCAAAATAGATCTACTATGCTCTTAAAGCAAGGCAACTACTCATTTTTATTCTTACAATAAAATAACTGCTGACAACTAAACTCCTCATTGTCGTGATCACAAACTTCTCAGCACTAATAATCATACTTCTCATTTTTGTAATTAAAAAGTAATCAGTACTGATAGGCCAAACTACTCATTTTCGTTTTCAAAAAGTAGTCAGCACTGCTGGGCCAAACTACTCATTTTCCTTATCAAAGAGTAATCAGCACTGATGGGCCAAACTACTCATTTTCGTTATCAAAAAGTAATCAGCACTGATGGGCCAACTACTCATTTTCGTAGTAAAAAGTAATCAGCACTGATGACGACAACTACTCATTTTCGTTAAAATTGTTAAAAAGTAATCAGCACTGATGGCGAAAACTCCTAATTTTCGTTATCATAAAATGATTTATTTAGAAATATACAAAATTAATATTTTTTTGTATTTATTAGAAAACTCTTACATATCAATTCGGTGTTTCATCCACGGAGATTCAAACTCACGAATTTTCAAATATTAGCCAAGCATCTATTCGTTCGGCTATGGCGACTGTACAACAAACACAGCAAAATTCCACTTTTCACAATTTCACATGCAGCCACATTATAAGCACACAAATGAGTTGCCTTGCCGTTTAAAGTACAGTATGAAATTGCTATTGGTAAAAAAGAGATAGAATTCACAAAATAATATCAAATGAAATATGATATTTGATTACCCCATTAAAAAATCTTGTATCATATATGCCATTCTGATAATGCGCTTGTATTAGCGACTAATAAAATACTTGTAAATGTGTTGTTGCTGTTGTTGTTGTTGAGGTGGTTGAACATTTCTTAGCTGAAACGCTCCTAATTAGTGACCAGCACCGTTTTAATACCACTATCTCGTGAAATGATGAGTTGTTGTTTTTTTTTTTTTTGGGTGTTTCCGAGTCAGATCCATTTAGTGAGGTCCAAGTATAGGAGCAAATCCTTTATCTCTATGTCTGAGATTTCTTTAATTTGCTGTAGGAAAGGCTTACCGAAGGATCGGAGTCGTGCCCTGGCTAGTCCCGGACATTCACATAAATAGTGGAACAGACTTTCCTTCACCCCTTCCGCTTGACAGCTTCTACAGATAGGATTGAAGGGTAGGTTGAGTCTAGCTGCATGATCCCTTACTTTCCAATGTCCTGTAAGGGTTGCAGTGATACGTGAAATGTTTGGCCGAGAACATCCTAACAGGTCATTCGTCCTTTGGATTTTATATGACGGCCATGTGTCATGTGTTGTGATACATGTAGGTATTTGCTTCCATCTTCTTTCGGCTAAAGCATGATAGTGTGAAGCAATAGATGCTTTTAGTGTGTTCAGTGAGGTGGAAACTGCCACCGCCTCTGCTATGTCTAGTGTTGAGCCCTTTCTTGCTAGCTCATCCGCTATCTCATTGCCTCGTATGTTCCTATGACCGGGAACCCATATCAGGGTAATTTCAAGCCAATGGCTGAGCAGTTTCAGCTTCTCTCTACACTGTAGGACCAGTTTGGATGAAATGTAGTTGGAGTCTAAGGCCTTAATAGCTGCTTGACTGTCTGAGAAGATAGCTACTCTTGCACCAACTACCTTGTAGAGTTCTAGGGATTTGCATGCTTCTCTGATCGCTAAAAGTTCTGCCTGGAACACGCTGGCATAATCAGGAAGACGAATTGATTGAGATAGGTTGAGTGGCTCCGAATGGAAGCCAGCTCCCACACCACAGTTCATCTTAGAACCATCGGTATAAATTTCGATATCGTGTCTTCCAATCACCTCTCCTTTGCTCCACTCGGCTCTCGGTGGAAAACGTACCGTAAAGCCTTTCTTGAAGTTGAGGTCGGGGACTGTGTAGTCTGATCCGTTTTTGAGCAGCGGGGGTCCCTGTAGGGGGATCTTGCTGTGACCGTACGGCCTTGTTGCCCAGCTTCCTATGTCTCTGAGTCTCACCGCGCTGCAAGTAGCTATTGTTTTAATGTGTAAATCTAATGGAAATAGATGTGTTAGTACATTGAGCGCTTCAGTAGGACTGGTGCTAAGCGCTCCTGTAGTTAAAATACACGCTGTTCTTTGTATCTTGTTCAGCTTAGTTTTGTTGTATTTCCTTTCTGTTGCAGGCCACCAAACTAGTGCCGCATATGTTAGTATTGGCCTTACAATGGCTGTGTAGGACCAGTTGGATAATTTTGGTTAGATACCCCATTTTTTTCCCAACATTCTCTTACATGTGTAAAGTGCTATGTTCGCTTTCTTTACCCTGTACTCTACGTTGGACTTCCAGCTGAGTTTGGGGTCCAGGATAACCCCTAGGTATTTTGCCTGTTTGGTTAGCGTGAGGCTGACGCCGTTTAGTTTTGGGAGATTAAAGTTTGGCACCTTGGTGTTCTTGGTGAATAGCATCAGTTCCGTTTTACTCGGGTTTTCACTTAAACCACAGTCCGTGGCCCAATTGCTGAGTAATACCAGAGCTCCTTCCATAATCTCACTGATTGTGGTTGGAAACATTCCTGAAACCATAAGCACTATGTCGTCCGCGTACGCGTGTTGGAAGGATTTATTATACACAATAATACCAACATACATACGTACATGAAATTATAGCTTTTCACTACTCCCCTTATTACGGTATTTGTGGTGCTGTACATAGCTAATTATTTCATTATAAATGTCAATCAGAGGCTTTAGATGATAGCAGTAACGGATTCAATGCCGCTCTCACTAATATTCAATGCATTTTTCCCCTTTCATTTTCTCTTTCGCTTCCCCATTTGCGGTTAGTCAATAGCTCTGCCATATATGAGCGTTCTCGTTGTTGTAATTTTGTTTGCATTTTTGTTACTTTACCAACGCATACAACCGCAAATTTCATTCAAATATCAGAAATCTAATATCACCTGCCAATGACACATTTTCGCATTACCAGCAACAAAGCATATGTATGTATGTATGTATGTACGCTGGAGTGATAGCAACAATCTATGCTTGTACCAACAACACTAACAGCAACCAACAAAGTCGCTCTAGAAATACTCATCAAAATTATCTGTAGCCTATTAGTTATGTAGGTTATAAAGCAGAGGAGTGTACATATTAAATACAACAACAAAATATAGAGTCAAGTATACAAGCTCCAATGAGCGATGCAGTGGTTGAGTGTGTGGTGTGAGAGGACACTTCAATAGATGCATTTTTCATTTCACTCTCTATGTTTATGGAATAATGCGTTTCATTTTTAACTCCTTTTTGAATGACAGAATATCGATACTAAATGAGCGGCATGAGAAAAGAAGCTTTAGGGTGGATGATTGGAAAAATTCAATACCCAATTTTGAAATGAAAAAGATACGATTGAGTATGCAGTGGCAGCGAGAAAGGTGTCGTACATACTTAACAACATTATTATATAGACCATTTCTGATAACTGAAGTTAGCGGTTTCGAAGCATTCGATTTTAAACGTCGAAAAGTCAAGTCCGCCCTAAGGCTGCTTTTACATATTCGACTATTTTTTCAAAGAAAAATAAATTTTGCTTCAAATTAGTTAAGGAACCTTTAGAAATATCTAATATCCACTTTTCTTACGGCAGACGCAACAAGACATTTCGTTTTTTTTTTAGTGCCAGTAATTGGGGATTATTTCTTTGAAGACCTGGGAAATGTAGAAAATGTCTCAATGGAGGGTCTAATAAAAACTTCTTAAAAATATCTAAGTGACTTAAAAACTTAGTTAGGAGACGGAAATCAAATGAAGGTATCACAATGAGCCTTAGGGCCCCCGATTGTCTTGCTTCCGACAAGCAACCTGGCTAACCTAACCTAACCTATTGGCAGTAGAGTGTAAAAAGTCAACTTGAAAACCCGGAAAGATCTCGCTACCAGTTTTGACTTTTTAAAGTGAGAACTATTAGTGGATTATCATGGGAAATTTTTCTGCGGAATTTCCGAGAATTTTTCTCCGGAAAACAAGTGAATTTATTTTGCGTGTAAATGTGGTTTAAAGACGAAAGGAAGCTAATTGAAGTTTTAGAAGCAATTATCTTAAGACCGTCTGAAGGCAGTCTTGTCAGTTTAAGTTGAAATCAGTGTTGCATAGTATTTAACTGACCTTTTTATTTATTTTTTGTTTTTGATTTTTGAATCAATGGAGCGTAAAAATAACAGAAAATGTAAAGTAAGTAAATTGAATGTATGCCGTCTTTCATTATGTCAGTTTCGCTCTGGCTTTAGAGATAGTATTTGAAAATTTCTCTTGGAGCAGGCAAAAGTACATTTAAAAACAATCTTATATCATTGAGGTGGTACAAAATTAATCATCCAATATTGTTTTTGAATAATTTTTCTATTAAATAAAAAAAATTAGTTTGAGTGATGCAAGTCTTTATTTTGATCTTGGCAGGCTCCATTGCTTGGAAAAACATGTGGACTCAGCGCCGGATGGACTTACTGGGCACTCACTACAGTTACTAAACCCATAGTTACATACGCCTCCCTAGCATAGTGGCCTTTAGCAGAGAAAGGCAGTAAAGGATCTGAACAAATCATACCGCCTCATCAACAAACACATTGGTATAACAGAAGGAATGAGAACGTGCCCAACTGACGCATTATTTGTGTTCTTATGAATATCATCGCTTCCCATTTTAATTGAAAAGGAAGCTCGTTAGAGCGATTTTAGGTTTAAAAGACAACGCCGATCTAAAAAGTGAGGATATGAGAGGATATTTGAAGATATTGAAAGACTTTCTACATACTTCTGTTCTTTATAGGGTCGATACACTACCTCCCAAACCCGTTCTTATTAATGAACGTACAGCCTGGAAAATCCATTCATCAACTTTAAACTTGGTCCCAAGATATGATTTACGGATGGGCGGAAATTCGAAGATGGGACAACAGGGGCGGGAATCAAAGGACATAAGCTCAAAAAATCGATACCAATAGAATATCAACAATCTTCCAGGTAGAAACACATGCCATCGAGATATGTGTGAGAGAATGTCTTTTTAGAAAAATGAGAAGAGTACACATCTTCAAACTTTCAGATAGTTAGGCGGCTTTGAAAGCCCTTCTATCATCGATGATCGCTCAAAAATGGTAAAAGACTGCCTGCTCGAACCTTTTCAACATATCAGGGACCTCAAACACATTATTATTAGATCGGATCCCTGGACACGAAGGACATGAGAGAAATGAAATGGCTTATAATCTAGCTTAAAAGCTAGCATGCCCCTAATAGGTCCTGAGTCTTTCTGTGGACTTATAAAAGATCACATTAACGAATTTCTCAGAAACTGGGAGGAGAAGAAATTCGTTGAACACTGGCAAAATTATATCGCTCAGCGACAAGTGAAATATTTCCTAATGCCAGACAGAGGAATTTCTATGAGTTACTTTCTCTGAGCAGAGTAGACTTGAGGCTTTTAACTGGTTACTTCACAGGACACTGTAGCTTGAGATATCACTTATGCAAAACTGGTCTATCTGAGACCGTCATCTGTCGATTCTATAAAATGAACACACAAAATTCAGAACACATTATTTCTGAATGTTCTACACTAGGCAGAAAAATGCTACAGCACCTTGGTGGTATTGTCGCGCATTCATATAAATTTTGGAATAATAAACCCAAGCCACACATTTTTAAGAGCCTTAACATATAGCGTACCTCAGCAGGCTTTGCACAATAAATCTTTGTCGATCGCAGTGCGCAATAGTCAAATAATAATAATAGTATTGTATACCTGTGGGCAAAAAGTAAGGTGAATTTATTTGTCAAACTTCGCGGGATTCAAATTTCGCTCTAGTTATTTTTTTCAGGAGTTGGCAGCACTGCTAATAACATCTGGGCCACCTTTCATTTGAATGTCATTATCAGTAATATATTTACGCTTGTGTTTACCAAACGACCAAGAGTGCATTTTTCGGTTTTTACAATGTCTGATTTGATTGAGCAGAGAAGTGCCATCAAATTTTGTTTGTGGAATGAAATTTCGGCTGCGGAAACGTTTAGCATGTTGCAGAAGGCATTTGGTGATTCGACCATGTCGCAGAAAAATGTTTATAAGTGGTACAAAGACTTCAAAGAGGGTCGAGAACGTGTTGATGACTTGGAGCGCTCCGGACGGCAATCGACGTCAACAGATGACCAACACGTCAATAAAGTGAAGGAGTTAGTGCTCAAAAATCGTCGGTTGACTGTTAAAGACCTTACTGATATGATCGAAATATCAGAAGGATCTGTGAAAACCATTTTGAAAAACCATTTGGGCCTACGAAAAGTCAAATCTCGTTTGGTACCGAAAACTCTCAGTTTCTTGGAAAAAAGTCGTCGCGTTGATGTGTTTGAAACAGGAACCTGCTTACGACCCTGAAACAATCGACCTATCAAGCGAATATCGTGCTAAAGGCGAGGCCAGACCGAAAAGAGCACGTCAAAGTCGTTCAAAAATAAAGGTCATGATGACAGTTTTTTTCGATTTTCGTAGTGTGGTGCACTATGAATTCCTTCCACCTGGCCAAACTGTTAATAAGGAATATTATTTGAGCGTTATGCGTCGTTTACGTGAAGCAATTCGTCTCAAAAGACCAGAATTATGGGCCAACAACTCTTGGTTTTTGCTTCACGATAATGCACCGTCTCACACTGCACTCGTTCTTCGTGACCATTTTGCCAAAAATTCCACGCATATCGTTCCGCAACCACCGTATTCGCCTGATTTGGCTCCGTGTGGCTTCTGGCTAATCCCAAAACTCAAGAGACCACTCCGGGAACGCGTTTCGAGTCGATTGAGGAGATAAAAGCTGATTCGGTGAAGAAGGTGCTGATGGCTTTACCGGAAATGGACTATTTGGCATGTTTCGGGGATTGGGAAAATCGTTGGCATAGGTGTATTTCATCGAGAAGGGATTATTTTGAAGGGGATGAAATTGATTTACGAGTACAAGAATAAATAAAGATTTTTCATTTTACAACCAAATTCACCTTACTTTTTGCCCACATGTAAATCAGCTAGGCTAGTTTAGGTATCCATTGTGTCCCCACTGCTATGTATTGCGAGTCGAATTATTATTTTATGTAATTTTTAATGTACGTCTTCGCGAGTTTTACAAGCCGTCCAGACTTTTGCCATCAATATCCCTGAAGGATGAAAAATATATTCATCCTAGGCACATTTGTCGAGTCCTACAAAAAGGGCAGCGGCAAGTTAGTTGTACAAAAGTAGCCCTAACATTCAGTTCGTTGCATGTATCGCTCTGAACTAATCCCATTTTGGCTGTTTGATGTAAAGTGACACAGTGTCCCGGCAGTACCAATCCAACCATTATTTTGTAGTCCTTTCTAGAGAGTGATTAAATAAAGTTTGTAGTTTCCGTCTTCCAAGTCCTTCTGTCAGTCAATTTTGGCAGTTTTGTACAAGGTTGAGTGTTCCCACAACGCCTGCGTTTTCAAAGTTAGTTCCTCATTTAGTTCCGTTTTCAAAAAGGAGAATTATGGGTATATTTCTGAGGTTCTAAATTTCCGTAACGAAATACCTGTCTTAACGAGCGCATCGGCTCTCTCATTTCCTTCTATTCATTTGTGTCCTAGGAAACCGTAAATAGTGACCATTTCCACAAAGTTCACCCATTTTGGATCTGCCAAGGTCCAAGAAAACATAACTGCTTTAATAACCGTTTGACTATCAATGAAAATTATTTGTCAGAGTATTAAGAGGGGCCACGCCATCCTTGGCTTAGGATATCATATTACATCTACCACCTCTAGATCTCGTCTGCAAATATTCAGCGGCATTAAGGCTCAAGGCGAGCTCACAATGGAAGACTGTTACACATGGACATTCAATCATCTTAGACTCCTACACGGATATACCCAGTGACTGTGATTATCACCCTCCCATTTCCTGCATCGAAAGGCATTTCTTAATGAAAATCCCTTCTATACTGAAATGGCTTGAAGAAGATTCATCCAAACACAACAGGTAAGGTCTTCACGGACATATCTAAAATGAACTCCGGTGCAGGAACAGGATTATATTGCGAGGAGCTTTTTATCAGTGAGTCCTTTAAACCGCCAGATCACTGTTATGTTTTCCAAGCGGAAATAAACGCTATTCATTAAGCCTTAAAACGGTTAGAGATAAACAGAATATCATCAACAGATCAACTGCATTCTATCAGACAGCCAAGCTGTCCTACGTGCCCTTGATGCATTCCAAATAACATCAAGGAATGTCATACATTGACGCCGATCTCTAAATGAGATGGCCAAACTACATCGTAAAATCTTATGCTGGGTTCCAGGCCACAGAGATATATCAGGAAACTGTAGGGCTTACCAACTTGCAAGAGAGGGTATCTGCATGCCAAACATAAGTAATTTTATGGGGGTACCTATCGCAACTTGTAAGCATCTTGTTATGAACGCACTAATCAGTTATGTAAATCAAAAATGGTGTCAATACCTGTGAAATTGCTTGGCAAACATGGCCAAGGCTAAATCTACGTCTGTCCAAGCATATTATAAAACTGAGTAGACTTCAAATCAGGACCGTAGTAGGGGTCCTCACAGAACATTGTCCCATAGGAAATCATGCAAGAAGATTAGGCGTTTACATGCATTATTTCTGTGAAGGCTGGAGGAATGAGGAGGAGTTGGAAACAATTCAATACCTTTTTTGCACATGCCCGCCTCTAGTCAGAAGCAAGAACCGATGTTTAAGATTCTACTTCTTAACGAACATAGATAATCTATACACTTAAGGTATCAAAAACCCTTTAAGCTTTGTTCAAAGTTGAGGATGGTTTAATCTGGAAGGGGAAATGTAGCCCAGCCCCTGCGGCTGGTCCAAGTAGCTAGAGACAGTGGCATTTGCGATGCGGCTGCCAAACCTAAACTATCCTTTAGAGGGGTTAATTTCAGAACTTCAGCTGCTTTTGTTCCGGCATAGCTTCCAGGTAGAGGACTTTTGTAGATCAAATGGAGGACAAAAGACAGCCGCTCCTACTTTCTCCGCCATTTTGGATCCATCTGCAAAGAAATTGTATGAATGGTATTTGGATTGTAGACCTTTTTGCCATCTATTTTACTCTATAATGATGCTAGGCTTTATGCCAAATTTAACTTGTGCTAAATTCACCTGTCGTTTGAATCCAGAATGTTGTTGTAACCAGAAAGCCTCTGTGAGAATTGCTCTGACATCTTCAGTCTTAGAGCAGATCTTTTGGCAGAGGACATCCCACAATCGCCGTTCTCAGCAGTTGGGCATTGCTCGGACCACTTTACAACGAATTATCTGCATTGATTTGCATTCATTCCCGTATAAGATTCAATTGACGCAAAGATTGTTGCCTGCGGGCAAGCCTCGTCGATTGGAATGAGCCAAAAGAACACATGGGTCCGTCGAATAAGGGCAACCCTGTATATTTAGACAAGGTTTGTGGACACCTACCTGAGATGATAACAGCCAAAGTAGAAATGCGCTTTGCTTTTTACAAACAAATTAAAGAAAATTAAAAAAAGAAAGTAGTCAAAACTCTTCAAAACATCCCGCTTATATTTTTTTGTCCGTCAGTGCACGTGTTTACCGAACAACACAAGCACACTGCTTGTACTACAATGTTTGTGTAAAGCGCTTAAACTGGCCATTCGCGATAGCAAGCGCAATATGTTCAAAGAGCTATGTGACGACGTCAATAATAACCCATGGGGCTCAGCCTATAAAATAGTGCGGAACAAGATGAAACAGACGGTACAACCAACATGCCCAATTCTCTTGGACCAGATTGTACGAGAACTCTTCCCTCCGCAGCCTGACTTTGTGAGAAAGATAGATAGCGAACCAGCCACCAACATCCCGGCGGTAAATGTAGCCGAAGTGCTCAAACTAAGTAGCAAATTATCGTCTCGAAAAGCGCCTGGGCCAGATGGAATTCCAAACATTGCGTTGAAAAAAGCCGTGCTGCAAAACCCGTGCTTGTTTGCGAGAATTTTTAATGTGTACCTGCAAGAAGGCGTCTTTCCAAATATCTGGAAACTACAAAAATTGGTACTTGTACCTAAAAAACCAGGTGCTTGCGCTCCAAATGAATACCGTCCACTGTGTATGCTGGACTCCATTGGTAAGTTGTTTGAGCTTGTGATTAAAAACCGGCTGGAAATATATGTAGACGGACAGCTGTCAAGCTACCAGTTTGGCTTTAGGAGGAAGCGATCTACCACAGACGCGATAGAGGCCGTAAAAGTAATTGCGGAAAAGGCAATTGAAGGCAAGCGATGGTTAGGTGGTGCAAAAGAATATTGCCTAGTAATAACATTAGATGTCAAAAATGCGTTCAACAGTGCCAGATGGATAGACATACTACACGCCCTCCGCGCGATGCAAGTGCCTACCTATCTACAGCGTATCATATCCAGCTACCTGTCTGATAGGGTGTTACGTTACGGCAGCGACAGCGGAATTGTTGACTACCAGGTCACAGCTGGTGTGCCACAAGGATCCGTACTAGGGCCCCTCCTGTGGAACATTATGTACGACGGCATTTTGCGACTAAAGGTACACAAGAGAGCAACATTCGTTGGCTTCGCGGACGATATATCAATCGTTGTAACCGCGAAAACGCTCGCGGAAATTGTAAATATCGCGCAACAAGCTATAGGCGCGGCTCAAAGATGGCTAGGCGTGAATGGTTTAAAGCTAGCTACGCATAAAACAGAAGCCGTACTCATCAGCAGCCGAAAGAGAGTTGAAAAGGTCAAGATTAGAGTTGGGGACAGCATTATCGAGTCAAAGCCATACATAAAATACTTAGGCGTCTTGGTAGACCACCGAATTAGCTTCCGATACCACTTGGAATACGCTAGCAACAAAGCTGCGACTGCGACAGCAGCCCTGGCTAGAATAATGGCGAACATTGGGGGACCAAGGCAGCAGGCAAGACAGGTCCTGGCTGGAGTAGTGAGGTCTATCCTTTTATATGGCGCGACAGTTTGGCGCGATGCATTCCAACACGCTTCATACGTACGAAGTAGTAACTCCACGTACCGCTTGTGTGCTCTTAGAGTCTGCTCTGCCTTCAGGACAGTCTCAGAGGATGCGGCGCTCATCATAGCCGGTCTATGCCCACTCGACTTGATAGCGCAGGAGATGTATGAAATGAGACGTATGAGGAACAACCAAGCCCAATGCGATCAGCTGGCACTGAGAAAATCCATAAACCACCGCTGCGTGGACCAATGGCAGACGCGATGGGACATTGCAAATAAAGGCAGGTGGACCCACCGTCTCATCCCCAACGTTGAAGCTTGGCTCCAGAGAAAGCACGGAGAAGTAGACTTCTATGTCTGCCAAATCCTAAGTGGCCATGGTTGCTTTAAAGCGTACCTTCACCGCTTTGGACACGAAGAAAGCCCATACTGCGAGCAGTGCACACCAGCAGTTGAGGAGGACGCAGAACATGTGCTTTTCACGTGTCCCCGCTTCAGAAGAGTAAGGGCTAAACTAGAAGGCAACCTTGGCAGCAGCATCACGCCCGAGAATTTAGTGCCACTGATGTTGATGAGCCAGGACAATTGGAGCAAAGTCCAAAACATGGCTGCTGAAATAATGCAGCAACTTCGAAATAGCGAGCAGGCAAGGAGGATGCGCGAACGTCAAATAAGAACGTGAAGCAGCACACCTATCCAGAGATGAAAACACAGGTAAACTGACGATACCACTATTAGAAACTAGCTTTTCTATGGTTACGAACAGGGACATGGGGGGAGGGGGCGTATAGATCCGACAGGGGTGGTTGTCTTCTGATATGACCTAACAGTGGTGGTAATAGGCAGATGCAGCTTGTGACATATTGCATCAGAACAGTAACTGACGTTGAGTGCAACGCTCAAACCGCCTCCCGACGAAATACTTGACGGTAGTACCGGGGGGATCGGTACTTTGACGGTAGGAGGTTTAGTTCGGGTTAAAGTCCCACACTGACGGGGTAAGGCTTTCGATGCTTCCTCCTCATAAAAAAAATAAAAAAAAAAAATATAAAAAAAAAAAAACAATGTTTGTGTGTGTAAATAATTGCTTGCAAATATTTTTCACTTTTTCCATTTTACGACATTTGCATTCACACCAACAAAGTGTTTTTAGTAACTTTGTAATTTTATTGGTTTCGAGTACGTATATAGCCCATTAGCTTGGACTTCCAGCGAGCTTACTACTTCCAACACATTAACTCTCAAATTACACCGAACACATTACGTTGCAACAATAATGGCAAGTGCACAGCCAAAGTGGCTGCAATGGCGAACAGCAGTTAGTTGCTGTTAGTTGCACACAGCCCTGCTGGTCCTTTTCACGTTTTATATTTTACATTTCATGTGACATGAGCCATGATCTAATGGCGTTACTTATTGCACAACTGTGTAGGTGAGAAAAAATGTTATGCTACTGCACATGAAGGCACATTAGGGTGGTGCACTAAAGGCCGAAGCACTGACTGTTTTTTCTGGCACACAAAGAATTTTTCTGTGTTGAGAAAGAAACTAGAGACATTTTTTTATTTTTATATTTAATTCCGCTTGTATTTTCTGGCCTTCTAGCGAATACCGCCGCTTAGGCGCTGCTCTGCCGTTAAGGCAAAGAGTAGGGAGATTGGTGAAATGGGTGAGGTATCACTCTGGCGCTTCCCAGGTAGCACGAAAGTGCCATTTTGAAATCATTTTGATACCATTATGAGACCTCCAACATGCAGATATCAGATATCTACAGCCAGCCAGAGCTGTTGATGTAATGGAGAAAGCTTCAAAAGTGCCTTTCTGCGTGTGCAAGAACAACAAGGCCTAATCGATTACTGGAGAGCCCAATCGGGTATGCGGCAATCGAAAAGACTCATAGATCCATAACGGATAAAGGCAGAAGCAATCCTTAAACTAAGCAGAAAGGACATACAACTGTACATTGAACAACTAACTGGCCTCGGTAGTCTAGCGTAAATGCACTAGCCTGCCATCCCAGCGGTTGTGGGCTCGAATCCGACGTAAATTACGGTCCTTGTACTTTTGCAAACTTACCTACTTTCCCTGTTTCTAAAAATAAACAAAAGTTCCTCCAATTCCATTACTCAATCCCAAAAACTTATCCTTTCCATTCTTACTGCCCCGAAATAGTTCTGCGCATTATTTGCATTGTGGCTGCTAAAAGAAGTAAAAACAAAAAAAAAAAAAACACAGTTACACATTGCATCAGTGGCGCCAGCAAGAGGAAGCGGGCAACCGCGGTAATAGCGCAGACACACGAAATTTAACGAAGTCCTCAACCATCTAAGCGATCCTTCTGGCAGGAAAATGCGAGACACAGATGGCGCTCAAAGCAGTAAGAAGGCGTTGTTCCTAAGCAACTACAGGTGGGCATTCCCACTACTTAGAACCGGTAGCGGCAGACTAACCACCTACCCTGTCAGAAATCAGAACAGATTAACGAAACCAACGCAAGACTGAGTCTTGTCGAGGCCCTATGTTCCTGAGAGGAGTGAACAAGGAAAAAAAACTAACAGAACACTGTAAACTTAAGTATCACATGGAAAAGGTGGTGTGATAGAAAACGATCCTTGTAGACTCTGCAAAGAGGCACCAGAAAGAGCAGAGCACAAAGTCGCATAGAAACTGCCCACTAGTGGCACGACGCAGACTAAATTACCTGGTAAATGGGATTATAGATCCAAACGTCCTGATAGAAATTAAGCCTACATATGTTTTAGGATTTATTAACAGCCTAAAACTGTTCGAGTTGGCTACCTGACTGCACTAACAGCCAATGAATAATAATAATAATAAATAATGGAGAAGATTGATGGGATTTATGTTCGCACACTGCCCCAGGCTGTCGAAGAAAGGAACACCTAGTGATCTTAACCATCTAGTTGCCGAACCCGGACATTTAGTTGCCGAACCCGGAAAGTGCTGCACAGTCTCCTGCTCTGAAAGGTCCCCACAACTTTTGCAATGGGGGTTAAATGGTAACCCTCGGTTTTGCGCGCGTGTGTCGATCGTCCAGTGACCGATAAATATGGATACGATTTTGGAAATTGAGTGTCGAGGAGTCCACAGGACTTTCTGAGGCCTCCACCTGTTGTGCTAGGGCCAAAGGCTTTTCAAAATAGCACATGATGAAATGGAGCTCCATCATTTCAGCGCTTTTCTAAGAAATAGTTTGTGCCGTTCCCCTTTAACAACAGTCTGGGGAATGCCGATGACCGGGTAGGAGGTCTCTAAATCCAATTCAGTCGACCCCTTTCTGGTTAGCTTATTACCAATTTCATTTCCCTCTATGTTCCTATGTCATGGATCAGAGAAATGTTACATGCACACCCAAGAAATTGGATCTCCTCCTTACAGAGGTTGACTAGTTTGGATCTACAACGTGACTTCGTCAGAGGCTTGATTGCGGTTTGACTATCGGAGAAAATGTTAATATCTCCTTCGGTCCCACTTTCTCTAAGCATTTTGCATACCTGCAGGACTTCTACCTGAAAAGCACTAGCTGTATTCAGCAATTTTAAGAAACTAGATAAATTGAGTAAGGTAAAGAAAACCCCTGCTTTGATTCCCGATTCCGCCTCGGAGCCGTCAGTGAAGACAGAGATGCAAGCTTCAGTGCAGATTTTCCCTTCGATCCAATCCTGCCTATTTGTGCCTATTTCGAAAGATTGCCTTAGCTCGACCCTCAAACTCCAGTTTGCGGATAGAGAGATCTGTAGAAAGAAATCGGAAGAGAAATGCGGTGTTAACTGCCCAAAAATCCTACCATGTCCCTTGAGAGATTGCATCCAGAGGCCAATATCTTTTAATCTGATTGCTTTTTGAGTAGCGATAAAAGCAACGTAAAAGTCGATGGGAAGTAAGTGCAAAATGACATACAGGGCAGCACTGGGGCAAGCTTTAGATGCTCTGGTGATGTCAATGCAAGCAGTCCTCTGCATCCTCTCCAGTTTAGTGATATTATAGCCTTTCCCAAGAGCTTCCCATAAAACCAGGCATTCATATGATTCGTTAAAATTGGCAGAACCACTACGTTGTACATCCACAGCGCGATCTTTTTGAGAGACTAGAGGATATCTCAAAAATGGATCGTACAGCGCTGCTTAGATTCCCTAAAAGCGGTGACATCCTAGGTGATGTCTACTTTAAATCTTAATAGAGGTTAGTCTCCATCTCGTATCGCTAGGGACCAAGAGATCTAAGCGTGGCTTAATATCAGACGGGTTAACCTAACCTAAAAAAAGGTTTAAAAATACAAAAAAAAAAATTTTAGGTTGGGGAGTAAGTTCGTAGCGTTTTTACCAAAGATTTTTGTTTAAAGTAAAAACAAGAATTGTTTCAATAAGTTAATGAACAATATAATCGTCGCTGCGATTTACAACCTCTTCCCAGCTTTCTACTAATTTCATGATGTCGTTGTTGAGCCAGTTTTTAAGGACCTCTTTATTACCGAAGGTAATGCCCCTTGGTTGGACAGGGAGCCGGAAAGTTGGTAATCGGTCGGTGCAAGGTCCAACGAATACGGCGGGCCTTCAGCCTCCCATTCGAGCTCTTGCAATGCGTCTTTGACGACTCGTGCAACATGAGGTCTGGCGTTGTCGTGAAGGAGTATGGTTTGACCATGTCGATCAGGTCTTTTCAGTCGAATAACCTCATTCACCCGGTGTTGCTAGGCAATGCAGAGCTCCTTGTTGGCCGTGGCATACTTTTCGAGCATTTCCCATTTCACTATGCCCTCCCAGTTCCACCAAATACATATCATGATCTTCTTTGGGTAAAGATCCGGCTTGACTCTTAGCTTTGGCGTATCTGCTGGAGTCACTCACTCCCTTTTTTTACGTTCTGCTCTATGGCGGATGAGATGCTGAGAAGCAATTTGAAGGTGACTTTCTTCGTTTTTTTCTTCATTGAGCTCGCGAGGCACTCAGGCTCCCAATTTTTCGGTATATCCCATTAAATAAAGGTGATTGAGAATCGTTTTATGAACACAGTTCATTTTTATCGCCTATTCGCAACTGGTTTGACAACCGGTCTTCTTGTGCAAAGTGATTTGGGACGTTCTTCATCGAACTCAGAAGGCCTTCCGCTGCGGGACGTGTCATAGACGTCAAAGTCGCCCTTTTTGAACTTTGCAAATCATTTCCATGCTGTAGACACACCTATGACACCTTCTCCATACACGTCGCAAATTTGCCGGGATTACTTCGGCAGCTTTTTGACCTCGATGAAAGGCAAAGAAGAGCAGATGTCGAAAATGTTGGTTTTTGCCTCCTGCGCATTCCATTTCTAAGCCTCAAAACTAATAAAAAATGGACAACTCACAAATACAATTAACATAGTTTTGTAGCGCGGAAAAAGTTCTATCGGTTGAATACTTACGCTTTAACAAACAGCAAATAAATCGTTATAAAATAAAAGAAAATATAAAAACGCTATGAACTTATTCCTCCACTTCATCAACAGCACTGGATGGCTGTAGACGGTTTGCTCTCCCCTAAATTTTTTCGCAGGTAGTGGCCCACATTATGGCATCAAAACGGCACGTAAGTGCTACTTGTAATGATCTGTCCTGGGGTACTCTTGCCATCTAACCTACCTATTCCCCAACCGTTTGGTTTGCCTGCCTTCACTTTTTCGTCAGAATATTTACCACTTTGCCTAGTTTTTAGACCACCCTAAGGCGCATACTTATATGTATATGTGTGCATGTTTGAATGTGTCCTTCTCTATATACAGCGCATCAGATAGTCTCGACTAAATTGCTTGCACAATTTGTAATTTATACGCTCTATTATCTGCTTGCTGAAGCTGTTGCATGCAACATAAATGTACTGCAGCTGCAACACTTCACTTCGCGATGACAAGCACTCGTCTTCACATGTATTTGCACCCTTGCCCCATTTGCCTCACTTGTACATACATATCTCCTTCCATACATATCACACACGCCCTCAAAGTCTAACAAGAAGACTTCATCGCCTACACTCGACATCGCGACGCTGGCTGCTCCTTTTATTGCCACTGCCACTTTTACTTTACTACCTTTACAGCCTTTGCTTCATCCCCGCAACTGCCTTGCCTTGTCACCACTTGCTGCACTCTTTCTCCCACCTACCACCCATCTAATGCCACTGTCCGGTGTTTTTTGCATTTACTTTGCTTTGGCGCGCATACACTTAAACACTCCTCACACAGACACACGCGTACATCTGCTTACTTGTATTTTTATGCGCTCTTATGCGCTCGTATCGCATGACATGTTAGCACACATTTATTTGACATTTTCTAAAGCTGTCCATCACTCGGTGCTGCACTCACACATATCCATGTGTGTGTGTGTGTGTATTTATGCATTTGCATACCATATTTGAGATAAGTGCCCCATAATGGGCAATTAGTGGATGTTGCAGTCTCGCCTAAACACTTCAACATATCTTCCAAATGCAAACACACTTATCGACATAAATAATGGAGGCGCATACACTTTCCGAACACCAGGTGTGGCAGCCTTTTGCTGTCAGTTGAGGTGAAGTTTTGCAAATATTTTTTTATTTGCCAAAAGCTAATAGACTAACGTGCAATATGAGTGGCAGGCGACTAATTGAGAGGTAGAAGTGTTAAGGTGTAGTGCATGCGGAGTGCCTTTGCGCAATTGTCTGTGTGTGCACATATTCAGGCATGAAGAAAATTGTGAATTAAGGAACTCTATTCAAATCTTTGCCACAAATTACGAGCGTAGTCCAATGAGTCTTTAGAATAGACCAGAGATGGCGCAATGGTTAATTTTTAATGAATGCCGTTTTTTACTATCTCGTACAAGTTTCTGTTATATTCCTCACATCTTTTAATATTAGGTGCGCGTTCGAGATTGGTCGGCCAGATGGCTTCTCTCTCGATTGTATTCGAATACTTCGATACTAGGCTCATTTGGATTCCCGCTCACAGCGGCATAGGTGGAAATTGCTGGGCTGATGAGCTGGCTAGACAGGGAACTTTGGCTGGAAATATGGGCTTCGAGTCAACTCAGCGAGTGATGAGCTAGTGCGCAAACGTGCAAGGTCGCGAAATCCTTCTGGCCGCGGGTAGATCGGCGACGCTCGAGGCACCTCCCGGGACCAACAAAGCCACAGCTCTCGAATTTGTTGGGTATCCTTACCGTACATTATCCGTTAGGTGTTCATGCGGTGAGACTTGGGCTTGCCTCAAGTCCGTTCTGCAAAAGCTGTTTTGAGGACGAGATGAAATCATCTCAACACCTTCTTCTCAGCTGCCCTGCTCTCGTTTGGCAAAGATTTAGACATCTGGGCTCTCATTTTTTTACTAAGCCAAATAGCGGGACCAAATATCACAATCATGTAAAGTTCATCAGTAGCCTGTTGCGGCTAATTACGAACTTTAAGCAGCCAACGTCGCCGTCGTCGTAAGTGCATGGTCATCATCTCCTAATCCCAAGGCTCCTTCTTCCTTCCCTTCTCCCTGCCCTTGCATGGCATCACAACGGACGAAGTTTGAATACCTCTCTAAGTGGGCCCCAAGCTAGTGCAGCCATTTAACCTAACCTAACCTATGACGCCAAATCCTGGAAAAGACACACGAAAGGAGAATCGACACACACCAACTTTTCGTCGATTTCAAAGCTGCATTCGACAGTACGGAAAGGAGTTATCTGTATGCCGCCATGTCTGAATTTGGTATCACCACAAAACTAATATGGCTATGCAAGATGACGTTGCTCAACACTAGCAGCCCCGTCAGAATTGGGAAGGACCCCTCCGAGCCGTTTGATACCAAACGAGGTTTCAGAAGCGTGACTCGCTATCGTGTGACTTCTTTAACCTGATGTTGGAGAGCATCGTACAAGTCGCAAAACTTATTCGCTCACGCACAATTTTTTATAAGAGCGTACAATTGCTGGCGTATTCCGATGATATCGACATCATCGGCCTTAACAACCGCGCTGTTAGTTCTGCCTTCTCCAACTGGATAAAGAGGCAAAGCGAATGGGTCTGGTGGTGAATGAGGACAAAACGAAGTACCTCCTGTCTTCAAACAAACAGTCAGCGCACTCGCGTATCGGCACCCACGTCACTGTAGACAGTTATAATTTCGAGGTTGTGAAAGACTTCGTATATTTACGAACCAGCATAAACACCGATAGCAATGTCAGCCTTGAAATCCAACGCAGAATCTCTCTTGCCAACTAGTGCTAGGCAATTGAGTAGTAAAGTCCTCTCCCGACGAACAAAACTAACACTCTACAAGACTCCCGTCATGCCCGTCCTAACGTATGGCGCAGAAGCGAGGACGATGACAACATCCGATGAAGCGACGCTTGAAGTGTTCGAGAGATAGATTCTGCGTAAGATTTTTGGACCTTTGCACATTGGCAACGGCGACTATCGCATGCGATGGATCGATGAACTGTATGAGCTTTACGACGACATAGACATAGCGCAGCGAATAAAGATCCAGCGGCTACATTGGCTGGATCATGTCGTCCGAATGGATACAAACGCTCCGGCTTCGAAAGTATTCGATGCGGTATCAGCTGGTGGTAGCAGAGGAAGAGGAAGGTCTCCTCTACGTTGGAAAGATCAGGTGGAGAAGGACTTGGGTTCACTTGGTGTGTCCAATTGGCGCCGGTTAGCACGAGAAAGAAACGACTGGCGCGCTTTGTTAAACTCGGCCAAAATCGCGTAAATTAAGAAGAAGAGAGAACGCATGACCCATTGGGTGGCAGTCACGCACAAATCGACTCGGCTAGGGCAGTCGGCGTTATTCATATTTTCCACCGTAAAAAAGTTCTAACACTTCCTTTAATTCTCGACCACTAAGTCGCCTTAACCAAATATTTGGGGCGATTATCTTGAACATCCAAAAAAGTGCTGGTGCAATTAAGCATCCATATTTCGCGTAGTGCCTGAGTTTTATTGTAGATAAATCAATACTAGATTAAGGTTTTAAAAAATGAATATTTCACTGTTATTTTATTTCCTAACTCTAATTTTTCTGAAACATAACCGAGAACTCGTCTTTGGCAAAATACAGCAATTATCAATAAAGCTTAAATAATAAAAAAATAAAAATTTGCCAAATAACAAAATTGTGCTCTAAATCACATTTTCGGAAATATTTCGCAAATATTTTCCATTTTGTAGCCAATTATGTAATCCGCTAATATTTTTTTGTATTTTTAGTTCGCTGCAACAAAATAGAAAATAAATACTCAGACATAGAAAAAAATCGTTTCCATCCACATTTTACCCTATTTAATAACAATTTTAACAGCAACTAAGCTCAAAGGATTAAATTTTCACTCAGAACAGCTAGAATATGTCACACTCGCATGAACTTACCCAAATTTTCAACTTGACACGGCAGCACCAGAGTGTCGCCCACCACGGCGCGATATGTGTGGCCGCGTGAGAGAAAACGCGGTTGCGGTCCCGACATGGATGACGTCTGTGAAGTGCTCAATGGGCGTGTGTTGGTGCCTGAAATTAGAAAAAAAACAAAAAGTTAGAATTAAAATACCCATGAATATGGCGAATTCACACAAAAGTTGTGGTTTGTTTTTTGTTTTTTTTTTTTTTTTTTTGGGCGGTGATAAAAACAGGTTTTAGTTGTGGCAAACTTTTGTTTATTTATTTAGTGTTGAAATTTTTAGAATTCTGTGGCTTTCAACAACAACGTGCGACTTAAAATTACAGCTATTAAGTTGTCAGCAAACAAAAATCCAAACAAAAACTGTGTCAGCATTAAATTCGTATTTATGTAGTAATTTTTTTTGTACTTTTTGCGTAAGCTTAGCGAGCAGCGCTCGGAAAATCCCAAAATTTCGTTGACGCTGCTGCATGTTTTCCATGAGAGCTATGCTTATGTATCTGTTTCTAGAACTCGTTTTTATTTCTAAATATCGCTGACGTTGTTGTTGCTGTGGGCTGATTGTATTCACCGCACGTATGCGCCATAAAAATCGTATTAGACACAACTGGTGGAGCACACCTTGCAATTTGGCTTGCTTTTAGTGTTGTTGGTGTAGTGTTTTTATTATTGCTGCTATTGCTTGTGTTGCTGTAGTTATTTCTGCGAATTAGCCGATAGTCATTTTCTGTCACGGCCGCAAATACTAGCACACACACACACGACACCGACGACACCGACAACAGCGGAAACAGACGCCGGCAATGAACTGGCAACTGCAATAACTGCCAGTCAGGATGTGCATAGTTGCACCCAGAAATAAATTCTCCCAAATATTATTTATATTTACCCGAGAGCACTGTGTTGAGGGGCATTCGTCGCGTTTGCCAAATTTTAAGCGGAAGCGGATGTGTGGAAGTTTTTCAAAGCAAATTTTAATTTCGCATTCGCAGTGATATTTGTTGTTTTAAAAAAGTACTTATTTCTGGCTGTGATGTGATTACGCCGTATACGCGAGCTTTAATTTCAACTGCAGTATGGAAATTATGTTTATTAAGATGAAGAAAAAAAAATACTTAGATAATTGGCTTAAAACTCTGTAAAATTTGCATGGCATCGACTAAGATAAAGGAAAATTATTTCGCGAATTTGCTCACTACAGAAACATCGGGGCTACATACGTAATAGAGATGCCATTACTTGTCGTAATTGCTCGTCCCGAAACGGTCCCGAACTTAAAATCCCGAAATTTCGGGACGCATCCCGAAACGAAAATTTCTTTCATTCAGCTAAAACTCATTAAACCGGAAGTTGTTTTTATCCAAACTACAGACAAGCAGTGGATTGGTTGCCAACTCCTGTATTCAATGAAAAGGATGTAAATATCTACTCCGCCAGCTAAGCGACAATTAGGGACGTGAGCTCGTTGTTTGTGCGTTCGAAATTAGTCAAGGAATGCCTGACTTCCCTCTCGTTTGCATCCAAATACATCGATATTAGGCGCATTTAGGTTCCCGGTCACAGTGGCATTGAGGGAAACTGCTGGGCTGATGAGCTGGCTAGACAGGGCGCTCTGGAGACGGTTTCATCACAAAACAAGAGGATAGAAGCTCCCTTGAGAACCTGTGGTCTGCTTCTGGAAAGATGGACCTCGCGTTACGTCAGCGCGCGCTGGGCTAGAGCGCAAACGTGCGAGATATTTCTGGTCACGGGTAGATCGGAGGCGCTCGAGGGAACTTCAAAGGCTAACAACGTGGCAGTTTTCGAATCTGGTAGGTATCGTTACCTGATATTGTCCGTTAGATGTACATGCGGTGAGACTTGTGATTGCTTCAACTCCTCTCTGCAGAAGCTATTTGGAGAATGAGGAAGAATCATCTCTGCACCTACTTCTCAGGTGCCCTGCTCTATCCGGGAAAAGATTTAGACATCTGGGCTCTCACTTTTTCGCTACACCTGCGGATAGTGCGGGATTAAATATCACACACCTGTGATAGTAGCGGGGATTTTTTTGTTTTTCGGGTGAGCTAGCAAGTCAAATATTAAATCCATTGTACTGCACTCGGGTTGCCTTTTAAATATTCTTTAAATCTAACCAACCTCCGAAAAAGTCTGAGTAGATCTTGTGGTGCCAAGAAGCCAAGTTGTTCGTTTCTTAACACATCAGTTTCTAAGACCTCAAGCCTGATTCTAGCGAAGGCCGGGCAGACACACAGAATGAGATCCGCCGTCTCATTCTCCTTTCTAACTGCTGGGTAGAGTATCTGTCTGTCTGTCTATCTTTTCCATGTCCTTTGCCCAAAGAAAGTGGCGTGTCAACAGTCCTACCAGCTACTTGCAGTCCCTTCTGCTCAATGACAGGAGAATCTGCGACAGGCAGTTAGACAGGACAGGTAACATCAGTTTTGTTACCAAACTCACTTGTGGGTTGAAGTAATCCTTTGGCTAAGCGTGGCTTTGCCGATGCATGCATTCCAAGAGGAAAGTGTAGTTCTGTCCCGCAGGATTCCACGTAGACACCAGAGCCAAAACCGTGCTCGGTCCTGGAGCACCACACTGTATTTATTTTCAAGTAGGACTCCTGACGGCATGGAATCAAGGGGCATAGAGGGAATCGTTGGGTCGAAGTTCATGCCTTCTCTGTGTTCCAATGCCGGACAGTGGCCGTACCTATTCCTATTGTGGAATACGTTCAATGTAAATTTCCTCTGTTGGTCACCATCCTCTAATCCTCTTCTTCATTTTTTCACCTGTCAAGATAAAGTTGTTTGGCACATCGCACCCAAAGCAGTAATTGCAGTAATCTCTGAAACGAAATACTTCGAGGAAGCTTTATCAGAGCTCTGCAGTGATCGGAATAGATTTAATATTTTGATTTGGCTAGCCTTATGGGTTAAATAGCACTGTCTTAATTCATTAAAAAAAAAATATATATATATATAAGGTTTTATTTTCGGAAGGAACAAAATGGAACCTTGATGGACCCGATGGTATTTTAAAATATTGGAGAGATTTGCGCAAGAACCCCCTTTTATTGTCCAAGAGCAACTTCGGTGGAGGTTCTGTTATGGTTTAGGAGGCATTTATATCAACGCAACTCTTGATATGCAGTTTACATCATCCCGAATGAAAAGTGGGCAGCACAAAAATGTTTTGGAAAATAGTCTCTTTCCTTTTATTCAGGATAACCGGGAAGTGACCTTCGTTTTTCAGCAAGACAACGCCCGAATGCACGTAAGCAGAGATAAAAAGCAGTATTTGACCGATTGTTCCATAGAAAGTATGGACTGGCCGGCGTGTTCTCCGGACATTTGGGGTATATGAGCCAGAAGAGTTTACGCCAACAATTGCATATTTGACAACACCTGCGAGCTTAAAGCGATAATTAAGGCAGAAAAGAATCACATTCCAGATGTAAATTTACTTAAAAAGTTTGCAGAATCAGTGAAAAAAAGATTATTTTGTGTCGCTAAAGAAAATGGTGCTTCCATTGAATACTAAAATATTCTAGACGACACAAAAAAACAAAAAATCGGAAAAAGTATAGTTTTGTTAAACAATCACTTGTATCGTATTATTTTGAAACGCCTGAAAACACGTTTTTGCTTAAAATTTTCTTTATGTATTAAAAAAAGTTCTACATTCTGCAATGAAACAGATAACTTTTGTTACTTTAGCCGATGTGTATAATTTTTATTTTCCTCTGAAATCTATAAATTAAAATATGTATTTTGAAAAATTAGGGGTGCTTTATAACTATGAAACGCCCTTATATATCATTATAGAATCGTTATAGAAATTTCCAAAAATTGTATTATTTTTTGCTTTGCCGCTTACACCCTTTTTGTGTTTTTGGCAGATCTCTTCCTCGTATTTGTGGTGTGCGTCTTGGCGTTGTTTCTCATTTGGTGTTTCGCGGAGATTGGAAACTACGATCTGCGAATTCCGGAGAGTAGTCACGCACCAACACATTCGGCACGGCGACCGCTATGTGTTGCGCTCTTACCCTAACAATAAGTTGACATTGAAATTTGAAAAAGTCGAACCAAGGAGCACCAGGAGATTTGGTGGCTCCTAAAACACTCAGGCTAAAAAGCCCATTGTATTTAAAGCTCTGGAAAGGGGTTAGATAGTCAAGGAGAGAAAGAGAAAAGTGTTAGAGAAACAAATAGAAAAGAATAGAGACAGAGATAGAGATAGTTAGTCCTGTGAAAATTTTCCAGATCCATTGGCAAATCTGTAAATATCCTCCAGTTTTAGAGGACGAATATTACTCATTCTCATGACATCGGAACCCAAAACTCGTAACCTTGCACTAGCATCAGAATGTCTTTTCTTCTAAGTTTTAGTAGAAAGTTTGATAGTTTTCTGTTCGGACTTGTCACAAAACACTTTCCAGTTCTGCAGCGTTCTAGACCGGACCATCGCTCTTTATGTAGATTGCCTACATAATCGCTGATCCAATTCATGATTCCTGCAGAACTAATTCCGATTATTGACTCTGGCCCTTGTGGGGGCACCGCTGATCCACGGTTGGCCAATTCATCGGCGATTTCTTTTCTTTGAACACCGGAGTGTCCTGGAACCCATTCATGTACAAGCCTGTTTTGTCTAGCGACAGCACTAAGCTTCTTTTTACATTCTTGAACAATCTTTGAGGCTTGCTTCGCGTTCTCCAGGGCCTTCAGTGCAGCCTGACTGTCACTGAAAACTCCAATCTGTTTCAATAGTAAGTTAAGTCAATAAGTTACTCAAAATACTAAAGTGGGAAAGATGTACAAAGACTAGGCTAGCGCAGTCTCTCATAACCCGTTGTGCGTTTTTCTCGGAACTTTATTTTCCAAATCCAGCAATTCAGAATTCACAGCTATTTTTTTTTCCTTGTTCACTCCACTCGTGAGCATAGGGCCTCTACTCAGTCTTGCGTTGGTTTTGTTAATCTGTTTGATTTCTGACAGGGTAGGTGATTAACCTGCCGCTACCGGTTCTAAGTAGTGGGAATGCCCACCTGTCATTGCTTAGAAACAACGCCTTCTTACTGCTTGAAGCGCCATCTGCGTGTCACATTTTTCTAGCAGAAGGATCACACAGATGGTAGAGCACTTCGCTAAATTTGGTGTGTCTGTGCTATTACCGCGATTGCCCACTTCCTCTTGCTGGCGCCCCTGCTGCAATGTGTAACTGTGTCTCTTTCTTTGTTATTTTTTTGTTTTGCTTGTTTTAGCAGCCGCAATACAAGTAATGCGCTGATTTTTTTGTGCGGGAGTAAGGATTCGAAGGATAAGGTTGTTGGGGTTGAAGAATGAAATTATTATTATTATTTATTTTTTTTTATAGAAACTAGGAAAGTAGATAAGTTTGGAAAAGTGCGAGGACCGTGCTTATCGTGGGATTCAAACCGGCAACCTCTGGGATGGCAGGTTAGTGCACTTGCGCTAGACTACCGGGGCCACCATATTCTGCAATTATTGCTATCGGAATTTCAGTAAAATATTTTAATTCCAAAATTGTGGAACCAATCCCGACACTCAACTTGGTTTATATCAGCAAAATCTCGATAAGCTTCATATTGTTTTTAACATATCATTCTATTAGGATATTAATGAAATGTTACTTAAAATATTTTGCAGAGAGGTTTTAAAATTTATTTATTTAATGCAAAACAATGCGAATAAATAACTAGAATTTAAACTTGGCTTACTTGAGCACAGACAGGCACGGAACTGGACAAAACTTTCGTGTGCATCACTAGAGCCCCTTGTACTCATCGAGTGAACTTTTCCTTAGCGCAGTTTGTCTATCCTAGGAAGCATTTGATTTTTTCTCAAAGCACTACTTCAGCGGAGTGTGGACGCGCAAGGATTGAATGAAATGCTTGGTGTTAAGTCCTTTGTGATATAACGACCTTTGGCAGATTCTTTAGTATATCTATATTATATATAAAATTACTGGTATTTTTTCTCAAACATATATGCATACGACGCGATATAGTACTTTATATATACTTTAACGAATTTTATATTTTACGTGATTAAATTTAGTATTTCTTATTTTCCCCAAATATTGTGTTTTTCTATTTGATTTCAATTTTCAATTCACATCTTTTTTCTTTTTTTTGTTTATTGAAGAAAACATATTCAATTTAATACAGTCTAAAATTCGCAAATATTCTCCCACGCCGCACTTTTGGATCGATGAAAACAATGCGAGGCTTAGGCAGCAGCAGCAGCAACGTGCACCATTGCCATTTGTACGCCTCACTAATTTCCTTATGGCAACGATAAGAATTTCTGTAAACAGTGCGAGTATTGTGAAGCAGCTGAGATGAAAAGAGCAATGCTGAATAAAAGAAAAAGGGAAACTCAAATATATGAACAATAGATGAACGTAAGCCTAAATTTAAAGGTTCTTGTGCGCTTGCAGCTGTATGTGTAGTGGTGCATACCATCAATAGACTCATACTTTCAACGGTTATGGCTGATTGTAGATATTTGCGAAGCTTTGAGTTGTTGTTGTGTGAGTATGCCTTGCCACGTTTTACACTTAGTATGTCAATGGGAAAGCATTTATGGCTGCACTGGGAATTCAGGCACAATCCCAAGACGTTGAGAGGATAACAGCAGAAGACAAATCGATAGATCGGGCAGGCTTGGAAACATTCACGTTGCCTTCAAAGTAGCTAAAGTTATCAGCAGTTACAATCAGGGATGTTTGCATGTACTTGTGGAGTGTGTATGTAGATGTGTATGCGTGTGCCCTATAGTGAATAGCCCAACCAGGCAGCAAACATTTTAGTTTCTCAACTGGCATTTGGGGGACTTAAGCCGCGAAGTCAAAAATATAAGACTGCAATGACTTCAACATCCAATGCAAAAATATGGAACTGCGAATCGATGTCAGGTAAACTAAGTCAATGGAAATCAACACCTTGCTCCTAAATAGGCCCTCTCACTTATTTATGGAGAACCCATTGAAAACGTACACAGCTGTACCTACTTAGGAATTAGGAAGCCAAATCATGGATGGTGGAGTAAAAGACAATATTGTTGCCAGAACCAAAAAAGCAAAGACAGCCTTGGCAAGCCTCAAAAAATCTGATATATGAACCGCTGGCAACGCGCACGAGGCTATGAATTTTTAATTCGAATGTTAAGTCTGTCCCGCTGTATGGATGTGAAACGTGGTTGGCATCTGCATTTGCGACGCGGAAGTTGCAAACATTTGTGCCCCCTCCGTATCTGATGGCCGACAACTAAATTTCGAACGAACAACTGCTTAATGGAAGCAGCCAAAAACCAATAAATATTGGAATAAAATTGCAAAAATATAGAATACTGGCCTTATCCTCTTTGTGTTGTGCGTCTTGATATTTTTCACAAATGGAGACCTACAGACCACAAATTGACACCGCTTCCGAGCAACAGATGGCTTTTTGTGAAAAACTTTTTTATGGCAGAAATACACTCAGAGGTTTACGCTTGTCTGTTCATGGGTGACCGCTATTAGAAACAAAAATGTATTCATGCTCGAAGTTTTGAACTGTGGAACTTTTGAATGTTAGCCACGCACCAATCCATTAGGTTGCGACGGCTGCTGGAAGATTGGTTTAAGGAAAACCTGAATCGGAAGTTTTTCGCCGATTTTGCCATGCAAGGAACCAATTGGAGTACTGTCTCACACTTTTCATGTCTTGAAGAATCAGCCAATCTAGGCCCTAATTTTTGGGTTTTTTTTTTTGCAAACATAATTTTTTTTCATTCTGTTAATAAAAGAATAATCTAATCAAATTTTTTAAACGGACCTTTTACATTTTTCTAATCGAACTTAAGTTTCCTAATATCTGCAGTGACTTTTTATTTTTTTTGAACAATACTTTAAAACTAAATTATTAAATTTTATCCTGACTTTTGGTCCTGGGGACTATGGAATAGGAGTCATGCACCAACCCATTCGGATACGACGGCCGCCTGTTTTTTTTAAATTATTATTCGAAGTTGCTTTCATATAAATCCTGAATAAATAAAAATTTGGTAAGATAAAAAAAAATTCTGCAATATTTTAATTCATAGCAAAATATTTTTCTAACGTTCCATTATCAATTTTTATATACTTTAGAAAACAAAAAAATTTTGAATTTTTAAATTATTTAAAAAAAAGTGTAATATTTTAATTCATAAGAAAATATTTGTCCAACGTTCATTTACCAATTTTTATTTGCTGTTATAAAGAAAAAAATCCAATTTTTAAATAAAAAAAAACAAAAAAAATTATGTGATATTTTAATTTATATTCAAATATTTTTTAAACGTCTATTTATCAAGTTTTATCTACTTAAAAAAATAAAAAAATTTGAATTTTTAAATTATTGTAAAAAAAGTATGTAACATTTTAATTCATAAGAAATTTTTTTTCTAATAAGTTTTTATTTTCTGTTAAAATTAAAAAAAAGAAAAGGTAATATTATGTAATATTAAAAATAAATTAAAAAAAAAACTCCGCAATATTTTAATTCATCCAAAAATATTTCTCTAACGTTGCATTATCCATTTTTATCTACTTTAAAAAATAATAAATGTAGAATTTTTAAATTATTGTAAAAACAAAATTGTGTAATATTTAAATTCATAAGAAAATTTTTTTATAATAAATTTTTATTTTCTGATAAAATTAAAAAGTATTTAAGTAAAGAAAAACAAAAGAAAAAGGTATGTAATATTTTAAATCATAATAAAATATTTTTCTAACGTTCATTTACCAATGTTTATTTGCTGTTCTAAATAAAAAAAATAAATTTTTAAATAAAAAAAAATCCGTAATATTTTAATTCATCCACAAATATTTTTCTAACGTTCTTTTGTCCATTTTTATCTACTTTAAAAAATAATAAATGCTGAATCTTTATATTATTGTAAAAAAAATTCTGTAATACTTTAATTCATAAGAAAATTTTTTTCTAATAAATTGTTAGTTTCTGTTAAAATTAAAAAAAAATTTTTAAATAAAAACAAATAAAAGAACAATTATGTAATATTTTAATTCAAAACAATGTGTTATGAATAAAAAAAATCTCTTTGTAAATACAAAAAAAAATTAAAAATATTTAATATCCTAATTTATAATAAAATATATTTCTAGCGGTCATTTATCAATTTTTATGCACTTTTACAACTCCTCCCAAATTGGTGATTTTTGACCAAAATCGGTACTAGTTCATTAACTGGTAGCATGAAGCTGATACATAGGCTTGCAATTGGCATTTCGTAGCACACCGCTGTACTATATATTTTAATATTTTTAATCATAATAAAATATTTTTCTAACGATCATTTATCAACTTTTATCTACTGTTGAAAAAAAATTAAATAAACAACAAAAATTATGTAATATTTTAGTTCATAACAAAATATATGTCTAGCGTTCATTTATCAATTTTTATGTATTTTTACAACTAATCCTAAACTGGTGAATTTTGACCAAAATTGGTACTAGTTCATTAACTGGTAACATGCAGCTGATACATAGGCTGATAATTGGCATTTCGTAGCACATCGCTTTACTATATGAAAAACACCAGTTATCAGCCATGAAAAAAAACCAAAAAAAATAGAGGACATACTACAAATTCCTGCTGCAAAGAAAACCAGTTGGCTTGACTACAGGGTTGGCCTGCGACCTCAAAAGCAACAGTCTGCTGACTGACGTTATGTGCGCGCAAAGCGTATCGAATGAATTGAGCGACATTTTTATGCTAATTGAAAGCAATTCGTATGGAAACAAATTGCCAGCGATATGCCAGTTCGCATACTAACACAGTGACACCATCAAATCCGAGGAATGTAAGGCTCAAAGTGTATAGATCCCAGCTCGCACTCATACATACATATAAACACGCTTGTGACCAGAGCAAGTGACAAGTGAGTTCTTGTAGTTGCTGTTTTTCCTGCTGTTTTTGTTGCTCTTGTTGAGTGGCTGTGGTCATACATACTCGTATACGAGTACCAGATCCGCTGCCTTAGCAACGGAATTCTAGTGCAAGCTGGCCCTCAGCGCTAAGCCATGAAGTGGTTACGCGATAATAATCAGTTTTTTTTTCAACGCTAGAACATCACAACTGCTAGTATTGGAATAAGGTTTCTAGTGGAGTATGCGTATGTGTATATGTGCGTGTGTGTGTGTGTGTGTGGCGCACTAAAATGGGATAATCTCATAAAAGATAATCAATTCGCATACAAATTGCAGAGATTTGTATTGAACCTGATTGTGACATAAAGGACACGCGCTAGTCAATGAAAACCAGCAAGGCATACATACATACACAAATATACACATACATACACATATATACACATACATATGTACTTAATAGTACAAGCACAAGCACAAATGCGCATACATATCAACAAATTCATATATGGCCATTAGGTATGCAAAATCGTATGCGGTTGCCATCAAAAAATTATAAATTTACATTCACTTAGTCTACATAGGTATTAGGCAGTTAGTATGCAAATCCAATATCAATTGAGTTGACCGCCATCAAATGCAAGTTGTTAATAAATGTAAATTGCGAAAATTTGCAACTTACGACTGTCAATAAATGGACAATCAGAGAGAGGCCTAATAGAGTAACTTATTTTTAATTTTTTTTTTTCATATTTAGTATTTCTTTCATATTATTATACTTTTCAATATAATACCTCGCTTGAAGTCAGAGCTCTTTAAATAAACCTTAAGACGTCTTCCTCGTTACTTCTTATATTTATATATAACTGCTCGTTCCGTGAAGGAGCAAAGGGCCGCGCCCGGTTTTTTTCCAAGCTGTTCTATCGTTTGCATGAGTTTTGATTTCGTTCCAACTTAGCTGGAAATTCTTCAATTCGATTTTCAACTGCCTCCTCTAGGTGGCTTTCCTCTACGAAAGTCTATGAGTCTAACAAATTTGTCTGGCGGTTTCCACTTCTTATAATTTCTGTATTGATCGGTTGCTATAGAGTCAAGTTCCACAGGTTGCCATTCATTTATTGTATTGTGCCAGAAGATATTGATGCTTTGTCTCCCCTCAATTTTTTCGTCTCCTTCTTCTTGATTGGCGCGATAACCGTTTACGCGATTTTGGTCAAGTTTAAAGAGGCGCGCCAGTCGTTTCTTTCTAGTGCTAACCGGCGTCAGTTGGAAACACCGAGTGAAGTCAAGTTCTTCTTCACCTGAGCAGGCGTTCCTCTTCTTCTGCTAACACCAGCAGGTACCGCATCGAATACTTTCAAAGCCGGAGCATTTGTATCCATTCGGACGATATGACCCAGCCAACGTAGCCGCTGGATCTTTATTCGCTTCGCTGTCTATGTCGTTGTTAAGCTCACACAGCTCAGTGTTTCATCCCTTACGATACTTACCGTCTCCAACGTGCAAAGATTCGAAAATCTTTCTCTGAAACACTTCAAAGGAAGCTTCATCGGATATGTTAGTTTTGTTGGTTGAGAGAGGACTTACTACTCAGTTGCCTACTTAGTCCAAAGTAGCACTTGTTGGCAAGAGAGATTCTACGTTTTATTTGAAGGCAGAAATACAGGGTTTGATTGAAAAGTAATGAGCCTTATTTTTTCAAAGCAGTTTTATTAAACCTTTTGGCTTATACAACTAATATTCTTCAAAATAGGACCGCTGATCGTCAACACAGCGCTGGTAGCGGTCCTTTCTCTGCAGGAAACATTTTTTAAACTTTTCCGCCGGAATCGCGTTCAATTCGGCTTTCACAGTTTTTTGGATTGCCTCGATGGAGTCAAAACGCCTCCCCTTCAGCTTTCTTTTCAGGCGCGGGAACAAGAAGAAGTCCGGAGAGGACAGGTCTGGGCTATAGGGAGGGTTGGGAAGCACGAGAACCCCCATCTTGGCCAATGCAGAGGTACAGAGGAAGGCGGTGTGCACCGGCGCATTGTCGTGATGAAGGGTGCAATTGTTGATCGAGTAACGTTGCTCCAACGATCGCTGCATTTTCGCCATTGCAAAATCCTAACACACTTTTAAAACAGCTTTCACGCGCGGAGCGATGTTGACTGCACCGCTGTTGCCAACGAACTGGGACCGGTTTCTAGTGGAAGGGGATAATCCAGCGATCATTTTCCCCCACCAGCCGATTCGGTTGATCGCTTGGCAGACGCTCCGCGCGGGAAGGCTCATTACTTTTCAATCACATCCTGTAGATTAGGTTAAGATAAATGGCTGCACAGGCGAGGGCCAATTCTTGGACAAAGAATCGAATTTGTCCATTGTGATGCCATTCAGAGGAAACACCTAGAGAGGAAAAACCAAAAACCGAACAGGGGGCGAAGAAAGGACAGAAATGCACTCGGTAGTTTGCAAACTCAGTAGAGTTAAAAGAAGGAACTTTTACTCTTCTCCCGAATAAACACATATCCAGAGGTACGACGTTGAGGATTTTCGACGCCAACGTGAAGTCAGTAGTACCCTATGGTTGTGACACATGGAACCTGACTGTATGCGTTCTCAAGGCGTAGCAATACTTTTTCAATCGTTATCTTCGCAACATCATGCGGATATCCTGGCACCAACGTCATGACCTTTGGGATATAACTAAGCAAACAGCTATTTACTTCGACGTACGGGGTCGCAAATGAAGTCGATCGGACGTACGTTGCGTAAGCCGCAGGAGGATATTATATAAGCTGCGTTAGACAGGAATCCACAAGGCAGCCGTAGGCGTGAGAGACGAGCCAATACTTGGTGATGACAGATAGAAGTACAAGCACAGAAAACAGGACACTTAGGGACAAATTAAATTTCTAGCTCTAAACAAATCTATATATATAAAAATGAAATGATGTTCGTTTGTACGCATTTTTTTGGGCCGATACGAGGCAAATTTTATTCGTTCTTTTTTCATATTATAGGGATCCACTAGGGGAAGGTTTTTAGCAAAAAAAAATTTCTTTTAAATATTTTCTTCATATAAAAAAAAAGAAAAAATCAAAATATTGTACAAAACAAAACTTGCTCGATTCTTAGATTAAAGTAAGTTTCGAATCGACATTCATTTTATGTGTACAACTTTTTTTGAATTTTTTGTTATTGTATACAGAAATTTCAAATGATTCGAAAGAAAATTTTTTTTTTTTTTTTATTTCTTCCATAAAATATTACACCTGTCGTTAGACAATAAGTAATTTGATTTACAAAAAGATGGAATGAGAGTGATATTGAAGAGCCAATGCCCCCAAGCTCATTTAGAAGAAATATATACATATTATTTAAAAACATGTGGTTAACAAACAATGACATATACGATTAGTTGACAATTGATTACAAGGATTTTGCAAGATCTGTTGGTGTTTGACGGTTAAGCCGACTTTGGGTAGATTTTTCTTTATTTGGTAGTCTTCTCATCATAGGATTTGTATGCGTTAATAGTCTATTTATGTGTCTTCTGCTAGCGCTTTGTATTGTTTCATCAATAGTATCGATGTCAAGGTCGCGATGAATATCTGCGTTAGGTATGTACCAAGGTGCATTAGTTAAGGTCCTAAGTATTTATGAAAATAATGTTTCAATTCAATGCTTTCTTTGACCAATTCTATATGGAAATGAATGCGTTTGCAAACGATGTTTTCGGCTAATGATAAAAAAGGTTCTTGGAAAATTTAAAATGAATGGTGCTTCATTAGAACAATTCAAAGGTAATAAGAACATACACAAGATAAAGTTAGAATTCGAATTTTTAGATTTATTTTTTTTATTTCTCATTTTATCAGAAGTACACCACACAACAACTCATTCCAACTCTGATTTTGAAATCCTGTTGGAATTGGTGATCGATAATTTTGTCACTATAATGGCCAATGGAAATTTGCGTGTATCAGACCCTGCATATTATTTACCATATCAACTTTTTATGGAACATATGGACCAAATGAACACAAAAAAATAATTTAGTTTTGTTTTGATTTCTTGCAACATTTTGGTTTTCAGTTAATACAATAAAAACAATACTGTTTTTTCGTGAACACAAAATTCTAAATTTATTACGTTGTTTGTTTAGAATTTTTTTAGAAAAAAAAGTAAATTTTTTGGTTTTGAGGAAATTTGTTTATTGTTGCTATTTGTGAAAGCGTAGATATTTGTAAGTATTTGACTATAATCCTAAAAGTTAATGGAATACCACTATGACACATAGAAAACATTTTTTCAAAGGGGTGTTTTTCGAAAATTATAAAAAAAATTGTTTTAAAAAATTTTTAAGAAATAAAGTAAAATAAAAAAATTTCGAAAGCATGAAATTTTTTCAAAACCAAATTTTCCTTAAAAAGATAAAAGAAATTTCTTCGAAGAGGTGTTTTTCTAAAATTACAAAAAAAAAAATTTAAAAATTTTAAACAAATAAAATAAAATAAAACTTTTTCAAGGGTATGAAATTTTTTCAAAACAAAATTTTCGCAAAACCAAACAAAATTAAAAAAAAGGTGTTTTCAAAGCATTTCATATTCCACTATTAATAGAGAATACATTTTTTCGAGGGGGTGTTTTTCAAAGCGGAAAAAAATCTTTTTTAACAAATCAATTTAAACTTTTACAAAAGTATGAAATTTTTTCAAGAACAAAATTTTCTCAAAAACGTTAAATTAAAAAAAATAGTTTTTTTCAAAATATTTAATTTTCAGCAATTAACTGAGAAGAAATTTGTTAGAGCGAAGTGTTTTTCAAAACTTCAAAAAACACTTTTTAACCAAAAAAAAAAAATAAACCTTTTTTCAAAAACAACAGGAATGATAACATTGCCTAACAATTTCTGCACTTTTGCACAGTCTAAAGAGGCATTGATACAGAGTGTATTTCCAAACATAGTTCAACATTATAAAAACCATGATTGACTCAGCGAAAGAGGAATTTTAGCTGGGAAAAATAAGGACGTCAATGATATAAATTCAGCTATTTTAGATCAAATACCTGGTGACATAGTAGCGTATAAGTCAATGGACACTATTACTGATCAAGATGAGGTCGTAAATTATCCAACTGAATTCTTAAACTCACTCGATTTGCCAGGCTTACCACCTCATAATTTACGATTAAAAATTGGAGCACCGATTATTATGCTGCGCAATAGTAATGTGCCCCGACTTTTCAACGGTACCAGACTCGCTGTGAAGAAGCTAAGGGGTAATGTTATCGAAGCAACAATTTTGAAAGGGAAGTACAAAGGAGAAGACATTTTGATACCCTGAATTCCACTGATTGCGGCGGATTTACCATTCGATTTCAAACGTTTGCAGTTCCCTATTCGCCTTGCCTTCGCTATGAGAATTAATAAGGCGCAAGGACAGTCTCTACAAATGTGCGGTATTAATTTAGAATACCCAATTTTTTCTCATGGACAATTGTATGTAGCTTGCTCACGAGTTGGCAAACCATCGTCATTATTCACGCGAAAGATGAAAAAACCAAAAACGTTGTCTACCAAAAAGTGTTACAATAAAGTTCGAATGAAATTGTATCAAAGAATTTGCTTTGTTTCGTATTAATTTTATTCTCTTTCAGCAAATCATTGAATTTATCGTCTAGCGAAGCGGGCGAGGGTACGCTAGTCAATTATGTTTTCCACTTGGGACCAAATCGAACCATAAATACGAGATTAGGGAATATTTCAATCTTAGCACCACCTGCCTGTTAAATTTTTTTCACAACTAGTTTCAGTTACTTAACCCTTTCAATACGGATTTTTTTTAAGGGGAAAAAATATTTAACCATGATAAGTTATTACTAGTGATCTAAATTGTATATCCTCTTGTATAAATAAAGAGATTATTTCTAGGAATTGAGAAAATGTCCTGGGAAAACATTGTCCCACCCGTAATGAACACTCAGTAGATCTATAATTGTCGTTTTTCCACTTACTGACCTAGCACGTGCTACGATTTAACTACGACTGCAAAACATGTGTAGAGAAAAATACAAAGTATAACGGGTCATACGGAGCATAATTGATGGTATATCTCGTAAAAAACTGATGGGAAGAAAATACACAGCGATGCAAAGAAATATTTGGTATTTAGTAAAACGAAAGCACTCATTGGGACATATGTGTCCCGTTAGTATATAAAGGGTTAAGGGGGAAAGCCACTGTGAAAATTCAAAAAAATCGATTTTTTTTGCATAAATTATTAGTATAACTACTCAAGAAAATGTGGTAAGAATTTTAAAGCGGAATTCACTTTATTTCCGATTCTATGTGCACTTAAGCGAGCGCTCGTCGGCTCGGCCCCGTAGCGCTTACGATACGATGCTTTATTTCAAACGCGTTTTTCTCGAAACTACTTTTTTTGATACGGTGGCAACGATTTCTCGAAGACTAATGAACCGATTTTAATATTCTTTTTTTCAAAATTTTTGTTCTCGCATTGCCTTTCGTTGTACGTAGCCGATTTTCCACATTTTGAAAATAATTATTTTTTTGGGCCTGTTGACAATCAAAAAAATGGTGAAAAACATACATCGAAATTCAAATCACCACCATTTTGTTAAAAAAAAAATAAACAAAAAAAAAACGGATACGTACCACGATAGCCAATATTGTGTAGATTAATAAAATGTTTGGTTTTTTGATTTCAGATAATTATTCATTGCTGTATCGCTGCCACCAGATGACGTCATTTTTTTAACTCGTTACGTTTATTTACATAAATTTGTCAATTTTCAATATTTTTCAATCAAAATTTACATCAACATAGTTTAATACACATGTAATAAATGGCGTTTTGTACGATCCTCGAATAATCATTCCTACTTACAAAAAAATATTCCCAAATATCGGCTATTCTTTGACCCCCCACAGTGGCGTGCCCCCCTTAAGACTTCATAAATACGGTTCCTATAAAAATATAGCGACTACAGTGCGACCTCACCGGTCTAAGCGAGTTCGTAAATCATTCCTGTCTTGCACACAGCCACTTATCAAAATTCCATAGCAAACGGAAGAACTCCTTAATTCATGCCTCATAAAATGTTCCCACTGCTAAGCCAAAAAAATTCTACATAAAATTAATTTGTCAAAACTTAATCTAATATATTCTTATGCGCGCCTTGCAGCCATTCCCATGATTCTACTTCATTTATTCTATCGGAATTCGCGCTGAAATTTCAGTTTGCATGCACACACCTCGCTTCGCACCTTTTAATTTCAATACTAAAACACCAGCGCGCAACGCAAAGCTCCAGTGCCGCGCTTTACTTTGCCAAATGCCTTTGTAATGGTCCCTTGGCGTCTTTTTATTACCGCAATGAGATAACAGAAATACTTGAAGCATAGCGCAGAGAAATGCGCAAAACTGCATTTAAAAGCAAAGAAAGCAAAGTGAAAATGAAAGAAAAGTGGAATTAAAATAAGGTAAAATGCAGCTAACCGAGCAAACGACAACTGCACGCACACAAACACATACACACACACAAATTGATGCTGGCTTTGTCGACCAAAGTACGCTGCCTTCGTCCTGCTGGCTTCCGCCTACTTATCTCAGTCATTCCCTTCGTCGCCATTCCATTCACTTCTGTGCCGTTATGGTCATTCGTGTCAAATTTAACGTGTAAATGATAAAAATGCATTGGCAATAAAATAAAATAGAGTTGTCTCTATAAAGAAGAAGTGAATGGGTAAATGAGTGGCAAGACGGTGCAAAAATTGCAGATAGAGTGCGAATACCAAAAAGTGCAAGAACAAAAAAAAAAAAAAAATAAAATAAAATAAATAAAAAAATAAAAATAAAAAGTTTCCTTTTGCCACTATAAAATGATGATCTGTGAAAATGTATTTTTACGCTTGTTGGACATTAAGGACCTATGAAAATTTATATCTGACGTTGGTGAAAATAAACTAAGATAAAAAAGTAAAAATAAAAAGTCACACAAATAAAGAAATGCGTCGAAGAAAACCACGTCGCTGCAGCAGCAATAGAAATGACCAAATGGCGCAAATACCTGCAGCTGTGCGCATTTGGCAAGAATTGCCCAACCATGCAATAAGGGCCGAGGAAAAGGAAATGCATTGCCAACGCCAGCGCCAACACAAAGCGAAGCGCAACAATGGCTGCAGTGGAGCGAACAGCTACCACAACAACAACAACAACAACAATAACAACAGCAGCAACGCAGCATGAACCGGGCACACAACTGTCAGTGGCAGCGACTTGCGTAACTTGCAGTTCTTGCTGTTGCTACGAGTATTACTTCATAGTTGCTGATGTTGGCGTTTCACCTTTTATTGTTGCAACAGTGACAACAACAAGTGCAATTTCGTGTTTTGTTTATTTCACAGTTAAATTTTAAAAGTTAAGTGAAGAAGAAAGCGAAAAATAAGAAACCAAGTGGCTATGGCGTGAGCCGGTAGAAATGTGTATGGGTGTGGGTGCGTGTATATGTGTGAGCGCGTATAGGTGTGTGTTCAACATTATCTTGTAGCTGGTCACACCCAAAGGGATGCGCGTCGATGCGCTTATTTGCTGCTTCGCCGCATGTGAAAAACACAAAGGTCAGCATTAGCCGCGCCCAGCGCAACATTTCTACGGCAAAGTTTTACCAAAACGTTTTGTTGTTATTGTTGTGCCACTGAACAACAACGGCCAATCGTTTGGATGCTGGCCAATGTTTTGGGGGAGGGGGCGTAAAAGTTTCTGCTGCTATAAGTTGTACTGCTGACTCTGACAGTCTTGGCTAATAAGCTGCGCAAGTTAGGATTTCATAAAGATCGAAATGTGGAAGAAAATTATTATAAAATGCAATCGTAAAAACAGCGCACAAAAGTTTACAGCGGAAGTAAAATGTGCCGTCAAATGCAGTTGCAAGCGATAAAAATATAAAATAATGACCAATGGCGCAATTCGGAATGACTTTTGTGCGAGAAACTGCGGCAAATCGGAAATCGATAAATGGTTGCGATAGGATGTGAGTGCTGCTGGTGGGCTATTTTTATTTCAATGAAAAAAGTAAAGAGTGAGAAGAAAAAAGTGGGAAGTCATTTAGGCAATCAAAAATGTTTACGGATTTAGGAAGCTATAATTTTGATTTTTTTGCTGTTGTTACGGCCCACTTTTGATGTTTCTCATGCAATTTGATTTAGTTTTTATAGTAATAAAAAAAATTATAGGTAGCCCCGGAAATTAGTATAAAAATGCAATATTGACTATTCACTTATTTGTTTTTATTTTAATTATTTTTTTTTATAAAAAAATTTTACGTGATTTATAAAAATTCGAACATTTTTTTAAGGGGTTAGGGGAAGTCTATTAATAAAACTAATTTCTCTTGTCCGATTGATTTTAGATGAATCGCCAAGGACTTGTTATGAAACAGGCTCCGCACAAACAGTGATAACTTTAACAATTATTAATTTATTTTTGAAATTTGCTTAAGTCAAGTCGAAACATGATGTATTAATGCTATGCAGCTGACTAGCAAAAAAAAAAACAAAATGATTAAAAATCATAATTTTTTCGGGCTTCTGACTACCCCTAATCCCTTGAGTCAAGATTTTTATTTTCTTTAGTTTTTAGTGTTTTAAAGATATGGGAACGTGGTTTTGTAGACCATTAAATTTTAGTCCAACAGGTTTGAGGTCGCTAAAAATTTTCGTTGATTTTCGAAATTTCACATCCTTTCGAAATTCACACACTTACCTGCCTGAATTGGAATGAATTAAAATTTTTAACCATTTACTATTGAAGCTTAGTTTGAGTAGCTGGCGGTCATCGAAGAAGAGAGACTCTTGAGAAAAATGGTAAGGAAAAAGCAATGAAAATGGGGACAAAGATAGCTTAGTGATCATGTTTAGGAATTTGAGAAAAAAAGAAGCTGTCAATAGCTAAGAAAAATTGATCTGGCTACTAAATATCTAAGCATAATAGCCCCTCGGGTGTAGTTAAAAAGTGAGATTCAAGACGTCTGACAATGCAAGTTACCTAGTTTTAACCCTTGACTTGAAATTTTCAAAGAAGTTGAATGTTCAGAACAGAGTACAGAAAGCTGCTACGATGCTCTACTTATGTAAAAAAAATGTAGACTTAAAACGGGCTCCCAAAATAGGTAACTGGCTATATACAACTGTTATCAGACCAATTACGACCTATGGAGTTCTGGCCTGGTGGTGGACCCTTGATAAGAAAATGTCAATCAAGAGAATGGGTAGTAGGGCGGCCAATTTCAGTATTAGTGGGGCACTTAAAACAACGCCAACTTCAGCTCTAACTGTTATGCTGCATTTATTTCTAATTTGTCTGTAGACAACTAGCTGCCACTGTGCGTTGCAAAGATTATGGCAATCATTAATGCCTAAGGCAAACAATCTGGGTCACTCAAACATACTTTGGATGTGTCCTAGTATTCCTAACACCGCTGACATTTGTGACTCGCTAAGTACAGACTACTAGACAGGCCTTATGCTGGGAAAATTGGGTAGTAAGCAATGAAAACGGGGTCAGTATATACTTATATACTTATGTACTTATATACTAATGTACTTGTATACTAAATTATTTATATACTTATATACTTATATACTACTAGACTCATATACTTATGTACTTTTATATATATATACTTATGTACTTACAACTTATATACTTATATATTTATATACTTATATACTTATATACTTATATACTTATATACTTATATACTTATATACTTATATACTTATATACTTATATACTTATATACTTATATACTTATACACATATACTTATATACTTATATACTTATATGCTTATATACTTATATATATATACTTATACACTTATTTACTTATATAGTTATATACTTACAACTTATATACTTATATACTTATGCACTTATATACTTATATACTGAAGGCTCGAAACTCAATGATCAAGTGGGAGGGGGTGCATATTCGGAAACTATAAACTCCAATATATCCTTTCGTTTGCCTGATCATTGCAGCGTATTTGAAGCCGAAATCTTGGCAATCTTAAAAATCCATTAGGTACTAAATAGAAGCCTAGGCTCAGCTAAAGATATCTGCATTTTCTCGATAGTTCGGCGGCTCTGAAATTGCTCCTATCATTTAAACACTCGGTTTGGTAGGTAGATGTGCCTGGTGGCAGCTAAAATGACATACACAGACCTGTCGTAGCTCCATTGTGATACTACCAACACTCGTCTAAGACAGTAAAAGAGTGTTAGAAATTTAAAAAAATACTTGCACAGAGTTTTTCTATTCATCTACTCTGGGTGACTTAGTAACATTAAAGGTAACTCTAAGGCAGATGAGTTAGCTAAATCGGGCTTCTCCCTCCAAAACAGTCAAGGCAAGTTAAACATAGCCATGGCCTTGGCAACATATAAATTTCTAATAGACAGACACTCCATTACTGTTGCGAACTTCATCTGAAAACATTTAAACACCTGTGCTATCAATAGACAAAAGTGTCCCGAATAGAACATGGGTCGCACTAAGAGTCTAATTAAATTATGTGGGAGAGATCTAAGAATCGTAGTAGGTGTCCTACCTGGACACTGTCTAATAGACAGACATACAAGTAGATTAGGGGCGCCAGCCCATGACTATTCTAGAAGCTATCAGGATATGGAAGAGAAAGAGCCACTTTCGAGCACCTTCTATGCGGATGAATGGCTCTGTGTAGAAGACGCTTGCAATTGCTCGGTATCGCTTCTGTTGCGAATCGCAAACTAGTTACTCTTGTCAGAAATCAGCACAATTTTAGAACGCTTTCAAACTTACAAATTTAATAGCTCTAAAATTGCACGAATCATAAGACTTCATACTCAGAAATTTTCTAAAATTTTTGATTCAGATTTAGCCATTTTGAAGAACATTTCCTGAAATTTGTTACATTTATGCGAATTTGTACAAAGTTTTGAAACTTACCTTATAAAAGTTGTCCTATCCAATGAACCACGTTTTTATAAAAAATCAGCGAGAAACAATTCCCATAACAAATATTGCGAATATTGAATATTTAGTTACTACAACTTAATGCCTTGGCCCGTCGACTATTCAAGTTAACCCAGTTTTTCGCAGCTATTCCAATCAATGCGACCATCAATGTCACATTCAAAAATCGCGCAACCAAAACAAAACTCTATCAGCAAAGTGGATGTGGTGCAATGCACATTAAGGCAACACTCGCAGCTAAAATTTGCACCTGAAATCTAAAAAAGTGGCAGCAGCCAAATAACCAAAGAAGCACCAAGAAACCAAGTGCAAGGCAAAGCAATTTTGGTAAAATGTGCACAAGAGATACTCAGACGCGGTTGTATACAACTAATATTTACTACATACATGAACAACCCTGTAGGAAATGTGCAGCCGGTAAAGAGAAATTCTAACTGACACAAATAAGTACTGAGTAGTTGCAAACCAGAGTAGGGCTGAAGTAAGTAAGTAAAGCGTATCCAAGCAAGTTTTATGCAATTCGAATGCGGGGAAATTTAATTAACTTAAATCGGGGAAGTATAAGAAGCTTAAATGCCATTTCTGATGCACTGGTTGTTGGGGTAAAATTTTTGACTATTTTGGAATGGATTTCAAAAGTTCCTCTAGTGCATTTAGAGGCTGTATTAATAGTTATTTTCCACTTTCGATGGTAAGTTTTCAAGTATAAGAATAGCGCAGGACATCGCAACGCGTCATACGGCATTGCCTGTCAAGAGGTTTTTAGACAAGTACAATCTCCCATCACACTCGCCGGATCTGGTGCCATGTGACATCTATTTATCTATTTTGTAAGTTGAGTGCTGAACTAAATAGCAAAAGCTTTTCCTTCAGTGAAGCTACGAGGTGTATCATGTCTTGAAAGCGTTGTCAAAAGATGACTTACCGCAGTATTTGGAACGACACAATAGGGAGTCTTGTAGGAATAGGCCAGAGGTATGTGTCGATAATAAGTGAATATGCATTAAAGGTTGTAGTAACCTTTAGTATCTTAAATGGATTATCTGTTCAAAATCAGTTATCATGTAAGTAAATAAATAAAAAATAAAAAATATTTTAAGGAGTTAGTTTGGTTCCCTAACAACCATAGCTCATATATTTAGATAAGGAACTATTTGCATTTGGTGGTCTTTGGAGATGTGCCGCCGAGGCCGCGGCAGCAATTTGGCCGATATTTTGTTCCATACGTAATTGAGCCATACCAATATTATCATAATAAAGAGAATCAACACCGGCCCTTGAAACTTAACCACCCTTTATATTGGCATAGAAGTTGTTGCAAAATTTTCAGCGTTAAGTAACTATAGCAAAGGGACTTATTAACAAGTTTTCACAATTTTTTGTTTCTCATTTAATTTTAATAATTTTTTATGAAAACTGGTTCAGTCTCCTATAACATCCATATAAAGTTTAAAATTCTGTGAAAATTAATAAAACAAAATTCAACAAATTCTCATCTAAATTTCATACCTTTGAATCAGAATTTTAGAAAAAATTTGAGAATGCCGTTTGCGCTATTAAATTTTAGAAAATAAGCTACAATTTCGAAGTGGTTCGATGGCCGCATTTCAAACTTTGTAGAAAATTTCTAAGAATTCGGCAAATTTTCATCGGAATTTCATACTTTTCAGTCAGAATTTTAGAACAATTTCGGGTGCGCAATTTTATAGCTCATTTAAGTTTTGTAAAATTGAATGCAAGTTAGTAGTGATTTGAACCAGTACAGCCATAAAAGCCGTTTGAGAAAGAATTAGCAAAAGTTCCCTTAGAAAGCAGAAATTTATGCCCGGGGAAATGGGTGTATCCACCAGGTCAATGTCAAGACAAATAAGAGATGATCTCCTTCCGTCGCTGCTCATCGCGTCAACCGGTCATCTTTTTTCAATTGCGCGTGAAGAAAATTAGACTTGACAGATGCAAGCAGGTTCTTGGGTGCTAAGTAATCAACTGCCATGAAAATATCCTTTTCACAGATGGGAAAACTTTCATTGTTGAAGAAATTTTTAAGAAGCAAATCGACAAAATCCATTCAAAAACTTCTAAAGACGCAAAAAATGTTGTTCCAAGGGTTCAGCGTGGCCACCATCCAGCCTACGTAATGGTTTGGTAGGCAGTGTCTTGTAAAGGCATTACATTTCTTCATTTCTGCGAAAAAGGGGTTAAGACCTAGGCAAAAGTGTACTAGGAGAATGTCTTGGAAGGTATGGTGAAGCAGTTGCGCAATACTCTCTTCAATGGAAAAAGCTGGATTTTCTAGCAAGACTCCGCTCCAGCCCATAAGGTAAAAACCTCGCAGCAGTGGCTAAAGAACAATATTCCTGGCTTCATAGAAGCAGAAAACTTTAAATTTTTTCTTTCATACATTTTTCATTTTATAAACTTATTAATAATATTAATATTTACATGATTAAATCAAACTAACTTTATTAAAAAAGTATTATAATTTCACATCCATAACGGACTTAACTTGTTAGCATAAGTATTTTAAATAAATAAGTAACCTTTCGGGGCGATTTTTTTTGCAAAATCGCAATTTGAAAATCACTTAATGGAATTTGAGAAACCTCAACTCGACTTGAGCAATCGTGATCAAAGTGTAACTGAGTTTAAGAATTTTGAAGTTTTATTCGATACGAAATTTCTCTTCAGTGATCACATTTCTTTTTTTCTGTCAGAACTCGGTTCTAGGCGTCATTCGCAGACCTTACAACCAACTTTCGCTCATAGAATAGAGCGTGTTGAAAAAATATTTCTGAAAAAAGCATTATGTTCCCTACGATTCGAGTCGCCTGCTCCATCCTATAGTTCTTGGCTAAAGCTAATTAATCTAGAATCTCTAGTCAGTGATTCACAGTCATTCACTTTCGTTTATTTTCAGTGTTGTTAATGGCAACGTCAACTGCCCAGTTTTACGTGAGCGATTAAAGTCTAATATTTCACAAAGAAGTCTTCGCAATTTTTACCCTTTTCATGGGGAAGACTTTAAGAAAAAATTTCCTGGTAATGCACCTATTGCTAGCGCACTTCGAGACCGTAATTCATTACTCAATTCCAGTCGCCTTGATTTTGCTTCATCTAGATCCAGTTTTCTAAAAATTTTAAATTCTTTAAATTACTTAATAATGAATTTATATTGATTGCTAATATTTTGCTTGACAAATTTGGTTTGTTTTTCTCTACACTATCATCTAGTTTGTAATTTAATTTGTGCTGTAAAATAAAAAAATGTAAACGAAGTTAGACTTAGGTTAGCTTAGGTTATGGTGGTAGTCGATCTGTATGACCAATTCACTTAGACTTTACAGGTTCGTTGTGATAGCACTGTGCGGCACGTGAACCTTATATACTTTTCTTCACGAAACCATTTTGTGGCTTTTATGAAGTGTAGGATTGGTCTAATCCCCGCACCATCTGGACAACCGCTGTCTGATTTGAGCTAAGGCTGGACAATTGCAAAGGAAGCGCTCTACTGTTTCTTTCTCTTCCTCATCTCTAGAATTTCTACAGTATTCATGGGAGAAAACTACTAGTATAGGGTTTTTCATTAAGAGCGCTTCAACTTTTTTTTTGAATAAAACACAAACGGTTTGACTTTTTTAAGTAATTTTTTTTTTATTATCGAGTTTGAACATATACATTTAAGTATGAAATTCGATTTCTTTTGCATGACCACCGCGTGCACGTTTTACGAAGTCCAATCGTTGAACCCAATTTTCGACCACTCTTTTGCATAAATCGGCCGAAATTCCAGCAATTTCGCGTTCAATAATGCTCTTAAAGTAGCAGCAACAGAACGATTATTTTCATAAAAAATTTGCACGGTTTGTAATCGTTGTTCAAGTGTGTAGCGTTCCATGATAAAATGTATACTAATGAAGTTTACAAATGATAAGCGAAAAATAAAAAATATTGCGTCGTTCGCCCTCCCTATCGGAAAAAAGTTGAAGCGCACCTATTAAAAAACCCTATATCAAGAAATGCCTTCCAAATAGCCAATGACCGTATACAACGACCGATTACACAGGGTGGGCCAAATAAGACCTACTAATTTTAAACACAACCATGATCCACGATCCACGACTTTCGAGTTATCATCTCTTGAGAGGCTAAGCAATTCCTTTGCCTTTTTCTTGTTTATTTGCGGCCACAGTAGCCTAGCTGTTACCCATGTGCCTTCATCTCTCCATGACCTGTTGGCCTCTTGGATAAAGTGGTTTTTTATTATTAGTTTACTCGTGGCCACGGGTATTTCAATGGTACTTTTATCACTGAGCAGTTCGAGAACAATGCCTTTTCTGGCTCAATGTCCCTCAATATCTCTGTGCCCCGGAACCCAAATAAGGCTGACCTGGAATACGACATTAATATCATTTAGATCTGCCCAGTATTTTTGTGTAACCTTTGACCTTAGTATTGCCGCATTCATTGATTTGATGGCCGCCTGGCTATTCGTGAATATATTTCTGCTCGTTTTTTGTTAGGGCATGCGTTTTTAGATACGTAGCCACTTCTGTTATAGCTAGATTTTCTGCTTGATAAGTAGTCTGATAGCTGAGCGGATACTTTAAGTCCTAATTCCTTCGAAAATACTACATAGCTAACCTCATCGTCACTCGTGGGAAGTTAGAGTTACTAGGCTTAAGAACTGCTAGTAAATAACTACTTTCGCTGAAGTACCTTAAGCGCAGATTTATCTGTTACCTCCATGAAGCGCTTACGTAGTAAATGAGAGCAAGAAGCAGAAGACCATCTCTGTTCGCTCCATATTCCTATACGGAAAGTTGGTGAGCTATTTTCCATATCTATGCATGCACGAATATTAACTCCACCTATACCAGCGCAGCAGCGATGCAAATTGCGAAGGTATGCTCGAGCATAGTAGCGTTTGTTTGCAAATCTTCATATATTTTTGTTTTTGCTGCTGATGTGCAGCAAAGTGGCGCATAGAGATTTAGTGTGCAAATAATGATATGCAAATGATATGTGCATAAGAATGCGTTAGTGTGAAAATGCATCAGGCGAAAGGAAAGTGCGCACACACTCACCAAAGTGCAGCACTTGGCAGCTCAACGCAAATTCACACACAAAACAGATGAGCAATTTTGGCACACAAAAGCCAAAACAACCACCAGAAGGAGGAGTATAAATGCATATGTAGAAATAAGTGAATACTCATACATATACATTTAAGAGAAAATGTGTTTTTTTTTTGCCTTTTTTTTTGTTTTTTTGATTTGCATTTGAGGCATATAGCAAAATGCATTGCTGCTAAGGACCGAAGTGCAAATGCAAGTGCACTTGGAATATTTCGGTATTTTGGCAAATCCGTTGAGGGTTACAGATGAATAGATTGTCTATCGACAGGCAACACTGACAGGCGACATAAGCCAAATACATGTCAATGGCTGTAATAGAAATGCAACCGGTGTGAGTTGCAAAGCAACAGATATTAAAATGAGCAAAATAAGAATCAAGTGAGCAAAAGCAGAGAATGCTTTTCAAGGTAAGGTAAGGTAAGGTAAGGAGCTCCAGATAGTGGTGACAGGAAATTGCTGATAGCAAAAGCTGATTTTCAAAAGCAATATGGTGAGAGGCACACATTGACACAAGACGAGAATGTGCTCCTTCTCCTATGTGTGTGTGTGTGTGTGTGTGTGTGGGTATAGTAGAACTCAGTATGCATAAGAGCTTAGTTGAAAAGCAAATCATTTGATGCAAGCAACCGGATATTTGTATGTAAGAAAAATCTATTTGCATTTTCAGTGTGAAAACTATTTGTGCACAGAGCTGCGCAAAACACAGCCACCGTCGTCAATCAGTAGATACGGCACACAAGCCAGCATATTTATTTAGAAATATTCCCACACACACACATGCATGTAAAGGGTGGTTAAATTTCAAGTGCCGATGTTGAATGCGAACTACACCTAAACGTCAAGTTTTTGTGCATTTCATTTGACATTTTGTAATTTCAGACTAACTCAATTTGAACCGTGGAAGGATACACGATCGAGCAATGCGTTAAAGTAATTCAGGCTTATTATGAAAACGGGCGTTCAAATCAAAATGCATATCGTGCACTTCGTGATTTTTTCGGTCAATTTAATAGTCCAAATGTGCGTACAATCGGAAAAATTGTGCAGAATTTTGAGCAAATCCGATCTGTAGGTTATGTGAAAACACAAGTGCATGCTCGTGCAGCTCGTACTGCAGAAAATATTGCTGCTGTTTGCGATAGTATGGTTGAAGAGCCGTCGTCGTGCCCAACAAAGGTGCAATTGACTCAAGAACTAAAGCCTCTTGACCACTTCAAGCATAGTCAATGGTCAGAATGGTGGCAGGAAATGGCAACAGTGGCCGGCGGCATCATTGAGCAGTAGGCAGTTACTGTGAGGCCGGCCAGGCAGTTACTGTGAATAGTGTTCGCTATCGTGAGATGATAACGAGCGTTTTATGGCCCGAATTGGAAGATATGGATGTGAACGATATGTGGTTTCAACAGGACGGTGCCACTTGTCACACAGTTAACGAAACAATGGCGCTTTTGCGCGAAAAATTTTGATGGCCGAATAATCTCACGTCGCGGCGATGCCAATTGGCCACCAAGATCATGTGATTTGACACCGTTGGACTTCTTTCTTTGGGGCTATTTGAAAGAAAAGCTGTACGTCGATAAGCAACAATTCAAGAGCTAAAGGATGAGATAATTCGGCACATTAACGGCATAGAACCTCAATTATGCCTCAGCGTCATCGAAAATTTGGACCATCGGATGGAGGTGTGCCGCCGTTATTTTATTCCATACATAATTGAGACATACCAATTTTATCATAATAGAGAGAAATTATAATAATTTCTTAAAAACCTTGTATTTTATTCAAAATCAACACCGGCCCTTGAAACTTAACCACCCTTTATATGTAATATCCAGTAGCTGCTGCTTATCAAGCTGACTGCCCACACAGCCACATTTAAGCATTCACTCAAGCCCGAAGTTGAGCGAAGATGAATTGGGCATTGGCTTGCACAAACCAAGCAAATGGTTTTACGATTGTGCAACTTTCGTCAGTTAAGCCAGCAGCAGCTGCGCTTGAAAATAGATTTTGATAAATGTACACTCGTCTAACAGACGGCAGCGTCGGAGTGGGTTCGCTGGCTAGCTCAATAGCTGGCACAGAGTCTGCTGATCCAACTGTATGTATGTGTGTCCTTGGGAATAGATGAAAAATAGAAGTAATGCATTGAGTAATGTTTGCAAGCAAGCTGCCTTCGTGCAAGCAGACGAACATATGCGATGAGTGTTGTGCAGATTTTAATGGAAAAGATTTGGCAAGAAACAGAAAAGGGGGAAAAAATGAAGTGAAATCTTGATTTTAAATGAAAACAAAGTCAAGTGCAGGGCAATGCTCGTGGAGATAGGAAAGCTTATATGTTGCATGCTCACTTCCTTAAAAAAATATATATATCTGAAATGAAAGGTTCACTTGATATTAGAAATATTAGCAAAAATAACAACATATAATATTTTTCAATGAATCTTTTCCTTTCAAATGCAATCAAAAATTATTGTAGGAGTGCATTAGTAAAATCAATATTATGAGAATCTTGCGCCCTTTTCGTTAAAACTTGGAAGGTAAGGTATAAAATATCTAAGCGTTTTGTATGTTTGCTCCAAGGTGATTAGCATAAGGCGACAGATACTTGTAAACGGCCATATTTTCCCTGATTTTCATAAAATTTATTTAAAATAAACAGTCAATATCTTTTTTTCAAAATTGGCTTACAGTTTATTTATACATTAAAAAAATACAAAATTTTTTTTTTATTTTAATCATTTAAAATTGCGGATGTCCACTCAATTCTTCCCGGAAGGTTACAGCGGGGCTTCTCAATCGGCGGGCATTGTAGCATCGGCGCCAATGACCTGAATACAAAAAACCAAATTTTTTTTATTTTATTATTGTCATAATTTCTATATGAATAAAAAAAAATGAAAAAAAAAATCGCGAAAAAAAATGAGTTTTGAGGCGAATTTTCCCACTATTTTTGCTTCAAAAAAATTATAATTTCTTTTTTTAAATTTCGAAAACTTTTAAATTCAACTCGAAGTAATATCATAAAAAAATGTGTGCAGAATTTCAGGGAGATCGGTCAATTATCGTCTACGTCAATTCAAAAAATATATTGTAGTTTTGAGAAAAACGCGTCTAAAGTTTGAATACATGAAAATTTCTCTCCAAGCGCTCGAACGCAAAGAATAGAGTCGTCACGGTTGACGATCTATAATATAAGAAATACTTAGATTTACGTTTTAAAAATTTTTAGACATATTCTTAAACGATTACATTAACATTTCATGAGAAAAAAATTTTTTTTTCAAAATTTTACAGGAATCTGTCCCCTTGAGGAGTTTGGCAAAACCGACGGTAGCGCAAATAAGTAAAATAAATAAGCTCTTGCGCAGCTCTTTTTCAGTTTTTGTTGAGTCGCAGAAGCACTCTTATTGAAAACAGCTTCTTAATGCAAGGCATTGGAGCATGCGACATGCTTGTAGGGGCATTTCAAAAGTAACTCCAAGATATCAGTAGTGAATAATTTCTAGAAGGTACCTTCTTCATATGTCCTATGGCACTGATCAAGTAGGCCGATGTACAATTTTTACCCAGGATGCCTACATGATAAAACAACAACGCGTTCAAGTTATTTAAAAACCCTTTACAAAAACAGCCGATGTTTTAGGTGACATATTGAAAAATTCAAGATTTTTCGTGGAAATAAAAGTCCGAATGAGTCGAATGAATGAATGAATGAATTCAAAAGTTGGTGAACAAATTTCAAGGCTCTTCATAGTTCTGCCGATAATAGACAATGCCTGGTAAGCCAAAAACTGTAGCGGAAATGAATATATGCGTTTTGTTAAGTAAATGAATGCGTTTTTTTTGGGTATGGGAATAAGTTTGAAGCGGAAAGATCCTGTTTTATCTGACGTCAAAAATGTCTACTTTCGTTTCGAAAAAACCACATTTGTCGCAAGTCATACTCCATTATTTCCTTTTAAAGAAAAGAGGAGCTGAAACGTGTTGTGTATTGATCCACATTTACCGCAATCCCGCTCTATCAAATGCAACTTGTAAAGAGTGGTCTCGACGCTGCCAAAGTGGCAATTCGACGTGAGTGATAAAGATCGAACGAGCTAAGGGGCCGAGGAAAAACTCGAAGATGCTCAACTACTAAAATCATTGGATGAAGACGCATGTCGAACCCTTGATGATACGTGTAAAGCGTTAGATGTTGACAGATCAGTCATCGGTAAACCTTGCATGCGATGGGAATGGTCCAGAAAGTAGGTAACTGGGTGCCACAACAATTGAAGGATAGACGTTTGGGATACCGAGAGACGTTTGGTGCCGTGTGAGATTCTTCTGAAACCACAGAAAAGACAGAAAGAAAGGTTTTCTGCACTGCATAGTTACTGACTATGAAAAATAGATCTATTATGATAACCCTAAGCGTCGAAAATGTTGGAGCCTGCCAGGTGAACCAGGTCCATCAGCAGCGAAAAAAATATTCATGCTTCAAAGAATGTGTTGTGCTTCTGGTGGGATCAGAAAGGTGTCAGGGTGTCATCTATTATGAACTCCTTAAGCCATTTGAAACCATCACTGGCGCTCGCCACCGACTGCAGCTGATGTGTTTGAATCGAGCTCACAAAGAAAAGCGGCCGGCATGGGATGGTAGATAGGACAAACTAATTTTACTGCATAACAACGCCAGGCCACACGTTGCTAAATCGGTACAGAAATATTTAGAGGCACTGAATTGGTAAATCTTGCCCTACCCGCCGTCTTGCCCAGCCATTCGAACTGTTTCATGACCTATTTATTCTAAATGTCATCCATTAGTTATGTGGAGGGAATGCATTAAACCACCAGAAAAAAAATTTACGAGAATTTCAAGCCACTGCAAATATGTAAAATGCTTTAATAATTTTTGTCTAGGTTGTGGAGAATAGTGTTAAATCACGCCAGTTATTGCTTAATAATTATAAATAATCTCATATGATCAATGAGAGTGGACTCTAGACTTTTTACACTTGACTCACGAAAGAAAACCCATGGATCCAAAAATGCACCACCTCACAAGGCTATCATTGTGGACGATTGTCTGGTGAAGAAGTTAACAAATATTGTCAAGGAGTCGACTGAGTATCTATTTTGAGTGGTTTTAAGATACGAAAAAGAGTTTGCGGCCGAGAACTTTAGTCAACTACGGTAAATGAGTTATGAGTTATTCTTTGGCTTTAACATATTTCGGCATAATTTCGCATGTGAACCTGGGGACGTACTGCAATACAATTTAATCAATTCACGCCACATTTTTGATAATAAATGAATGGTACTTCACGCATGCGTGTGATAAGATGAACATGCAAAGGGTCGTACGGGTTGTATGATGAACATCCAATGGGTCGCACGGTTTGTAAGATGAACATCCAAAGGATCGTATGGGTTGTATGATGAACATCCCCATGGTCGTACGGTTTGTAAGATGAACATCCAATGGGTCGTACGGGTTGTATGATGAATATTCGATGCATCCGCCGAATGACTTTGTAAACAATGCACTTTGTTAGTGGCATAAAATACATTGCAATAGCTTTTCCAATGTTGTTTTTCCAATCGCTTACACACAGCTAGTAAATAAATGTAAGGGTTTCAAGGAAGAAAGATAAAAAGAGAGGAAAAGAAGGCGACGGATATGCAACAACAGAGGCGATGTTCCGGAAACAACGTACATATTTCAAATTAACAACAGATTGCAAGACACAAAAGGAAGACCCACAAAAATAAGTGGTAAAGTCGAAGCTGAGGATTGCATAGGAAGTTATGTAAAAAGAAGTAGAAAAGCAAAATAAGTGTTGAATGGGCAGTGCTAACTGTGTGCAAACAACCCAAACAAGTGTGATAATAAATTCTGAACTAGCCACATAAATAAATTGATGCGAAAACAGCAAATAGATGCAATGAAGCAAGTGCAATGCCAGAGCAACAAATAAATATGTCAGCGTGTATCAGTGCACTTTTACTCGTATTCACAGTATACACATACATACATACATCTGTATGTATGCAGTTCAATAGTGTAGTGAGGATTCATAAACTCAGCAAGAAATAGGTCAACAAATTGAGGTGAAAGCAGAAGAAAGAGCTCCTTGTTGGGTAACTAAAATTGAGTGTTTTAAACTTCATCTTTCTTTCTTCTTCTTGCTTTTGTTACGCAAGTCCCAGAGAATGAGTTTGTTTTCATGCCAGCAGTCTCCCGTCGCGCACTCCCAAGTGTGAGCTACACAAATCTTGAGCTCTGGTGTGAATTACAAAAGCAGCTCACCCTATCTTTTGCGCTCCCTCGTCCTCCAATTTCTGCGCACTTTTTGTTTATCGAGCGGATATGAGAAAATACGCGCGCAGGAAAAAAAGTGATGTATGCGACCAGCTGTGGCATGGTTAATGGTTCCCTGTAATGCAACAAGCACTCTATGAATGCGTTTAGTATATATGTGTGTGTGTGTGGGAGTGTGTGTGTGGAAATTAATACTACCGGCGGCACATATCAGCAGCGGGAAAGCGAAAGTGAGAAAGTGTGAAAGTGCTAAGAGTAGTGCCAATAGCGCCAGCAGCTGCTGCGAAGCAGTGTAAACAGCAACGGAAATTATGCATTTATTATTGGCAGTTGCTGTTGTGCTGAAACTTGCATTATTTTGGTATTAAATTTTTTCTTAAATATTAACAAAACTATGCTAAATACTCAAATGTGGTAAAATAGTTAGTAGAAATCTACATTAAAGCACTGAATATGAGTGAATTATTGGGTATGGGATTAAGTTTCCGTCCTTTCCTAGCCAAAATTACGAATTATTTAAACAATCAAATAATACATTAAATGATGTGAAGTATGTGCCATTGGAAGCTACAGCTTTTCTCCATCTTTCAAGCAGCAAACGGATTCCTCTGACGAAAAATTCAACTTCTTTTGACTTAATCCATTCATTCGATGCAGAAAACCTTTTCTTTTCTTTTCTGCATTCAAAACGCATCTCACACCTCAGCAAACGTGTCTCGATATCCCAAACGTCTCTCCTTCAGTTGATGTGCCAACAAGTTACCTGCTTTCTGGATCATTCCCATCGCGTGCGAACGTTAATCGGTGGTTGATCTGTCAACATCCAACTCTTTAGACATATCATTAAGAGTTCGACGTGCGTATTCATCCAATAATTTCGCTCGTTCGATCTTTATCACTCACGTCAAAATTGCCACTTTGGAAGCGTCGACGCCACGCTTTACAAATTGCATTTGATGGAACATGATTACCTTAAATAATGATCAATGTACGTCACGTTTCAGCTGCACTTTTGTTTGAAAGGTAATAACGAAACATGACTGCCCGCAAGTGCTATTTTTTCGAGACAAAGGTAGACATTTTTGGCATCAGATAAAAAAGATCTCTATGCTTCAAATAATCAGTATATTACTAGAGCCAACGCGAAAATAGTAGCAGCAGCAACACCTCTTTACGAGTGCGGAAACTTATTCCCATACCCAATATTTTTCAACAAGACTTAGAAACGCTTTACGAAGCTCAAGATGTGTCTACAATAATGCGGATTTGGCTTGCCCTGGCCTGCTCTGAAAACCCATTTGTATCACATAGTAAATACTTAAGTCATATTTCAATTAGGTATGATATATTAAGGAATTCATTTGGGAACCCATCCAGTCTTCCAGTGAGCCTGTGAAGAGAAATGTACGAATATTATAAATTAGATTTAGATTTGGATTTATTTCCGGTTTGCGCTTCGACCTCATGGCGCTATACTCATCACAGTAACTCATCTAGACCCAGTTTCCTTATTAAAATTTAGATTAAGCAGGATTGGCCTGCTGGATTGGTCTGATCGTTTGTGCCTTTCTTGTTGCTGCAAATGGCCGGGATCTCTCAACTTTCTACGCGCTGCATTCAAAGAAAAGGTACCTATAATTAATTAATATTTCGCATTGCTTTGTTGGCTTATTTTTTATATAGGGCCCGCCATCTATCGTTACGGATTTTAACTAAGTATTATTTGAAGATCTGATCTGATTATTATTATCTGATTATCTGATTTGACAGAAAATTAGTTTTATTTTTCTGCTGAACGAAAATGGTTGTGTATACGCTCAAAGAACGCTGGGAAATATTGCGACATTACTTTGAAAATCATGGTAATGTTGCAGAATGTGTACAAAAATTACGTACGGCAATAGGAAGAAGAAAAGCACCGAATGAAGTGTATGTGCGTTACTTTGCGAAAAAAGTAAGAGAAACTGGGTTGCTTATTGACAAACGAACGCGTGACCGACCAAAAACCGTGCGTACACCCGAAAATATTGCTGCTGTGGCCGAGTGTTTTCGTGAATAAACAGGAACATCAGTTCACCGTCGTTCTCAACAATTGGACATTTCGGAGACATCATTGACACGAATTTTGCGTAAAGACCTTGGTATGACGCCGAGGCAGCCATATGAATGAAGTTGTGTTCCATCATTAACTTGAAGGATTTTACTTCAAAAACAAAAAACAGTTTGGAAAAATATTGAGTAGTTTCTTTTTTATAGCATTTTTAATTCCGGACCGCATTTTTATATGGCGGACCGTGTACAAGTAGTTGTTTGATGAAAAAGACATCCCTCTTACAAGAGCAGCTTGAATCCTGACAAGTGCCTTGGCGAAGTGCCATTTGGTCAGTTGGTGGTAGTGGAATACCTTCCAAAGCTTTTTTTCTAAGTAAGTGGCTTCTCTTTAAGTCGCTGCGTAGTATAACCCAATGCAATGAGATTTACTAAAGACGTCTAGCGCGTTGATGCTATATCCTACTTTACTTCACCTAATATTTAATATTAAGACACACGATTCCACGCCAAAGTGGGATGGAAGTTTCGCTTATTTTTCCACTAACCTTTTTACTGATAACGCAGTGTATGAGCCATTTAGGGAGCACAATTATTCCAACTCAGGATGAAAGTAGTTGGGACATAGTAGAACTTCAAAAGCTTTTTTGCATTATCAGATAAAGTCTTTTCAAAGCCTAATTAAATTGAAAATTATGTACCATAGCGCTTTCCGAAAAAGTGGAAAGATGTTACTTGAGTGAAATACTAAATTTAGACATGTAGAAGTATAACTTCAGCCGAAATATTTCCGTCGAATATTTTGACCTGTCATCTTCTTCAAAATTGGGTAATCTTGACACTCTTTTGGCGAAATTTGAAAACTAATATAATAGATATGTAAGATCGCTAGAGAACGATTTCATATGAAGTGAGCCAAGTATTTTTGGCATTGTCGTCAATTTTCCTAATAATTGATTTATTTGTAGGCTTGAGTATAGTAAGAGAACTATCTCTGTCTCTATTCTTTCCTATCTCTTTCTCTGATACTTTTCTCCTTCTTTCCTTGACTATCAACCCCCTTTCCAGAGCTTTAAATACAATGGGCTTTTTAGCCTGAGTGCTTTAGGGGCCACCAAATCTCCCGGTGCTCCTTGGCTCGACCTTTTCTAATTTCAATTGTTCAATAGTAAGAGAAAACTGAAAAATTTAATAATTGTGAGGTCTATTTTGTGGAAAATTTGATTTTTGTAAGTGAAATATTTTGAATTCCACGTAACATTTTTATTAAAAAATTTTTTTTTAATTTTGGAATAAAAAAATTTGAAAACAAATTTAATTTTAAAATTAAATGTTTTTGTTACAAATTTTTAAGAAAAACATTTTTGCTTTTTGTTTGAAAAACAGTCGCTTTCGATTTTTTCTTGAGGAAAAATTTATTTTTTGTTGAAAATTTTCGAGAAAAAATATGCTTTTTAAGAAAAACAGATGTTTTTGTATACTGAAATATTTCGGATTCCTGTCATAATTTTTGTTTGTATTTTTAGGACAAAATATTTCTTTAAAAAAAAATTGAAAAATTTTTTTGAAACACAAAAATTAATTTTTTATTTTGGAAATTTTGAAGAAAAAAAATGATAGTGTTTCAAAATCAGTTGCTTTCGATTTTTACTTCAAATATTACATTTTTGTTTGAAAATTTTTGAGCAAAAATATTAAAAACAAGAATCAATAAAATTTCAATCATCATCGGGTAAATGATTAGAAGTTTGGTAAACATTTTTTGTTAAGTGAAATATTATAATTAACAGTTTTATATATATATTTTTTTTCTATTTTTAGAATAAAATATTTCTTTAAAGGAGAAAATTGAAAAACATGTTTTTTTGTTGAAAATTTTTGATTTGTAAAGTTTGAAAACAAATTTAAATTTTTTGTTGAAAATTTTTTGATTTAAATAATTTTAAAACAAATTAACATTTTTTTTTTTAATTTTTTAATTTCAAAAATGAAAAAAAAAATTTGGGTTTTTATTTGAAAATTTATGAGAAAAACATTTTTTGGCCATTTATTAGAAACAGTCGTTTTGGATTAAAAAAATATATTAATTTTTTATTGAAAATTTGTGAAAAAAATTCTCTTTAAAATAAAAATAAAAATTTTCAATTTCTATGGAGTAATGAAAATGTTGGTACTTTTGGTAAATGAAATATTTTCGATTTTATGTAACATTTTTATACATTTTTTTTTTTCATTTTTAAGATAAATTTTTTTTTTGAACAGTAAAATTAAAAAAAAATTTTAAAAAAGAAAATTTGAAAAAAAAAGTTTATCTCTTTGTTTAAAATTTTTTAATTCGAAAACAAACTTAATATTTTTTATGAAAATTTTTTAATTTGAAAATAAATTTAATTTTTTTGATGGTCATTTATAAAAGCAGTCGTTTCAGTTTTTTTCTTCGAAAAAAGAAACAATTTATGGAAATTTGTGGAAAAAATTCTTTTTAAAAAAACTAAATAACGAAGAAGGTTTTAAAATGTTCAATTTCTATGGCTCATATTTCTATGGAATGATGAAAATTTTGGTATACATTTTTATTAAAATAAACATTTTCGATTTTATGTAACATTTTGATTTATGTTCTTTGTTTTAAAGATAAAATATTTCTTTAGAAATAAAATTTAAAAATTTTTTAAAAAAAGAAATTAAAAAAATAAAGAAAATTATTTTTTTTAAGGAATCATCAGAAATAACTGTTTTAGAACAAAAAAAATTTATTTATTTTCAAATATTTGAAATTAAAAAATTTTCAGCAAACACATTTTATTTATTTTCAAATATTTCAAATTTTTAAATCAAACAATTTTCAACAAAAAAACTAAATTTGTTTTAAAATAAAAAAATTTTCAACAAAAAAAATTCTTTTTTCATTTTTCAATTCATTTAAAAAAATTTGCCTTTTTTTTAAGAAAATCGTTAGTGACTTTTTCAAAAATCACCAAAAAATTTCATCTCGAAAATTCTCAAAAATAATTCATACATTTTCAACAAAAAGCTAAGTTTTTTATTCAGAATTTTTTTGGTGTTTTTTGAAAAAGACAGTTAAGATTTTTTCTTCAATAAAAAACAAATTTTATGAAATTAAATGAAAAATGAAAATGTGTGAGACAAAATATGTTAAAACTGAGAAAAAAAAGTTTGAAAAGTTTCAGTTCGTATTGAGTGCCGAAAATTTTGGTATACATTTTTTGGAAAGAGAAATATTTCAGTTTCCATCCACCATCACCATAATTTTTTTTGTTTATTTTTAAGATAAAATATCGGTTTAAATGATTTTTTCTTAAAAAGGAAATTAATTTTTTGGTCGAGAGTTTTTAAGATATACAAAAAAGTAGTTTAAATACAAAAAGTAGTCAGTATCTCTATATGCATTCATCTGTTTGAGATGAGCTCATAAGACTCTACTAGTTGGTGTTCACCTCGATGAAGTTGCGCCAGCATCTCAAACCATGTGCAGAAAGCTGTTTCTTAATCTGTGTCGTATTGAATAAGCTTTTGAAAAGAAGTTTCATGAATTTCAGCCTACCCTTGGGTTTAGGTTTGGCAGCCGTATCCCACACAGAGACAGCGATGCCATGTAGAGCACGAAATGTGTCCATTGTGACCTACCCTTTTTATCATTAATCGTATGAACTTGTGAACAGAATTACATCTTCTTCATTTCTTGATATGCCAAAAGGGGCTACGATTAGACTAAACTAGTTCGACGCTAAGAACTTTACTTGGTTCCATACTGGCTGTATGAGTAGATCTGCTGCAAAATTAAATTCCTTACAAAATTTGCATATTTTCTTTTTTTTCTTAAATATTTCCATTATTTGTAATAACTAAATTTTTTTCTGTATTATTTTTCTTTTTTAATTTGTATTTCAGTTTTCTATATAAATATTTCCCTTTAATGTTTGATTTTCGTTAAAACTCAGCAATATCAAATGACATAAAAATTCCTTTGCAAAACAATTTGCTGCACATTTTCCATATACAAATTTGTGTGTATGTATGCAAAGTGTTTGTAATTGTTTATTATTCATAGGCGAAAGCGCACAGTAACTCACTACTGAAGTATGTCTTTGTGCAAAAAAAAAGGAAATTCTTTCGAGTACCGTTATGCACATAAATTTCAAGAGTATTTCAAGTATCTTGAATTTTACTTGGGTATAAATCAATGGCCAGTGGCGCAAATTGCTTTCGACGTCGGTGTGAGGGGGAAGCTTCATTTGATTCAATACTCAATTTCACTTCGTCTATTGGTATGCAAACTAAATTTTGTAAATGTGGATATAAATAAAATATATAATATACATAAAATATATTTTCAGCATTGACGCCTGGTTTTATCAATTAATTTTAAATTTATCACTCTGGTGTAATTTAAAATATCTTAGTTTTATATTGAAATTGTAGAACTTTGAAACAGCCTGATAAATTTTAGATTTCATTGGTGGGATCGACAAGACTTTACGAAGATGTAAATCACCTGGTGGAATTTTATGAGCTCAGCTTCAAAAAAACAATGGTTGCGGGGAAGCGAACGAAAACTAAGAAGGAAATAAAAAATAAGAAAAATTCTGAAAAAGCAAATTAACGCTTGCGATTTGTTCCTTGGAGACAACATTAAACTTTTAGGGCTTCGGTTTGTAGATCAAAATTCAAAAATAGTTTTGACTCAAACATTTTTCAAAAATGTAGGTATGTGCTAGAGAATTATTTTGGAACATGAAAAAAATATTTATCCATAGACATTAGACCAGCTAAAGTTTACAAGAATTGATATTTACTAAACATTTTCTTACTTAGACAAAATTGGCTCACAAATACATAAAAATATTACTCATACCAGAGATTAAGGCCTATGTATATTAGAGCATGTGAAGTTCTAAGCATTTTAGATGCAATATAAGGAAAACATAACTACAGACAACAGCAGTTTGCGTAACCCTTCCCTTTTTCTTGTGATGCCTCGAATACCAGACAAAAATTGTTTGTATGTTTAAGATATCAAAGAAAATTTAACTTGGCTTAATACGGCAACAGTGTGTGCGAAATCAGAATGAGCGCAAACAGCTAAGTACTAAGTTCTCTTCTTCGGTGGACGGGGACATGCCCTTACCCAATTTGATTCTTGAATTTGCTGGAATTTACTTCGATTTAGATAAAAAGATGGTCGTCGATGCCACGCGCAGCGGAAATTCGCTCAACAAAGACCATATAAATCCAATTTTTAAATTAAATACAAAAATTAGATAAAAATTTATACGAAAAATCTCTCAACAAAAACCATGTAAATCCAATTTTCAAACGTTACACAAGACTTAAAAAAATTTTCCTCAACTTTTTATTCCAATTTCAAGGCTTTTAGATATAACTTCTAGAAAGATTTTCGATATAAATTTTTATAGTCCATGGAATTTTAGTACAACAAAGTACAAATTTGAAATTGCGGAAAACCCACCTTGGCTTTTTATAATTTTTTGTAAAGTGTAATTTGTAATTCCATTTAAAATTTTTATTAAAAACAAAATTTTTTTTTCAAATTTTTGGAATAAAAAAATTTAAAAACAAACTTAATTTTCAAATTTCAGTTTAAATTTTTTTTATAAAGTGAAATATTTCTAATTCCAAGTAAAATTTTTATTAAAAAGAAAATTTTTTTTCAAATTTTTGGAATAAAAAAATGTAAAAACAAATTTAATTTCAGTTTAAATGTTAATTTTAAAATTTAATTTTTTTGTTAAAAATTTTTGAGAAAAACAATTTTTGCTATTTTCTGAAAAATATTTGTCTCAGATTTTTTCTTGAGGAAAAATAAATTTTTTTGTTGAAAATTTCGAGCAAAAATATGCTTTTCCAAAAACAAAAAAATTGGGAAAATTGAATGATAAAAAGTTTGGACTTATTTTTTTAAATATCATATTTCCGACTCCATTTAATATTTAAAAACTTTTTTTTTTGGTTTTCGAAAAGAAAAATAGAAAAACTAAATTTACTTTTTTCTTGAAATTCCATGAAATTTGAGTATAATAAAGTACAATTTAGAACTTGTGGAAAAACCACCTTAATTTTTATCATTTTTTTCTCCAAAAAAATGTCGTGCATTTATTTTACAAGGATGAAGAAAATCATAAAAAAATGTACAGTAACTGAAAAGCCGGAATTTATTATAAATTTAAAATAATTTTCATCAGTAACACGTTAGCGAACTCTCCACAATTCTAGTCTAGCATAATTTTTGTGTACTTATGACGGACTCAACTTTTAACCCACCGCGAAACTACGTCACTGATGCAGTCGCGCATAACAGCACTTAGAGTGACTTATTTTTAATTTATATGGACAGCACTTGACGCAATAATTAAGTTTCCTTTGATATGTCGGCGCAGTGTGTGTGCCATTACACACATCTATACATATTTAAATATGTGTGTGTGTGCGTATTTGAAATCTTCTCTGACAAATGACAAATTTACACTTCGCCTTAATAGGCGAACGCCTAAATTAAGAGTCGAGCCGCGGCGCTGCTGCGCTGCTTTTCAGCAAAAGTGAAGTGAGCGGAATGAAGAGCGAATTGTGAAGAGCGGCGAGTGAAATGAGCGACTTAGGTGAGTTGGTGAATGAAAATGTTTGCTGTCAACATCCAGCAATTTTCAAATGCACCAAAACCAAAAAAAAAAAAAAAACTGAAATAAAAAAATCCGAATCTGTGAGAATTTTATTTTAATTCGTTTGATTTTATAATTTGTTTCATTTTTATTGCAATAGTTTTGCTTGTTCAGCGTAGTTGTGCCGGTTAGCTCGACATTTATTGCTGTGGGATGTGTAGTTAGTGTTGTTGTTGCGTTCTGTTTGCTTGGCTTGGCATGTTTCTGTGGTCATGCATTATTCAATAAACTGCGCAATAAAACTACACAACTTTTATGTTAGCTGGAAAATGCATTTTTGATGGTTGTGAAATATTTTTGCTGTTTCTCTGGTTTGCTTTAAAAGAATTGCCTCTGAGCACTTAGAATCACGAACATGCTGCTGATTGATTTGATTTTTGCGTTGAACAAAATGCTGCTGATTGATTTGATTTTTGCGTTTCTTTTTTTCCGTTTTCAATAACTTGCGTTCCATTTTTTGAACAATTTTTGTCTAAATTAACTATCTTTTATACACTCACAATCACGTTCAGTCACAGAAAAAAAGAATATACCAGGTATATACCTATGAAATGAGACTTTCAGCTATTAGTCCAAAGATGTCGCTAGGAGTATTTTTAAACCTTCCCAAATTACTTGTTTTTTTCGTCTGTCATCTGTCAACAATATTCAGTTCATAGTTTGTTACGTTTCATACAACAATGCATTTTTGTCGCTCTTAAAAATGTCGAATTTCGTGCCTTCAAACTACGACTTGCGGACATCGTTGAGAACTGAAAAATCACTTGTAAAATGCTGCTTTCTCGGTTGAAAAGGAAGTCTTTTTTGCATCGAATCGTTACGGGGGATGAAAAAGGGGTGTATTTATCCAATCCCAACCGTAAACGAGCGTATGGTCCGCCCGGCCACAAGCCAAAAACAACGGCCAAAGCAAATCGCTTCGGCCGCAAGGCAATGCTGTATGTTTTCTGGGATCAGCGTGGTATGATTTGGTACGAGCTATTAAAACCAGGTGAAACAGTTGACGGTGCACGCTACCAACGACACTTGGCCGATTTGAACAGCGCTATACACCGAAAACGCCCAGAATATGTCGTTCGGCGTCACAAAGTAATTTTTCTTGATGATTTTCTTGATGACAATGCACCGTCACATCGAACAAGAGCGACCCGGGAACTGGTGGAGACGTACGATCGGGAACCGCTGGTGCATGCGACTTACTCACCAGACTTGGCGCCTTCCGATTATCATTTGCTTGCATCGATGGGCCACGCACTTTCCGAGCAGCGCTTCAATTCTCACGAAGAAGCCAAAAAATGGCTCGAGGATTGGTTTGCGGTCAAAGACGGCCAATTTTTTTGGCGCGGCATCCACTAATTGCCTGAGACATGGGAAAAATGTGGAAGGAGTTCCATCGCTGCGCCTGTTTGCCGACGTTGTCGTCACTCTTCACCCTCAGTGTGTGGCTGATCCATTGCCATTTTCTTCTGCGGTTTTCAGTCGCCAAGGATTGACTAACCTTCCTCCGTAAACCGGTGTTGGACATAACGGGTGATTTTTTAGCTTTTATCTTTTTAAACAGTTGGTTTAAACAGCTGACGCACGTTTCGTGTTTTGTTTCACTGTCAAACATCTTCAGTTTGGTCTATAATTTAACCATGAATCGTCTTACAAACGAACAACGTTGCAAATCATTGAATTTTATTATTAAAATGTGTGTTCTGTTAAGAAAGTTAAAGATCCACTTTTCTATCGAAAATTGTGTTCAGCGACGAAGCTCATTTTTGGATCAATGGGTACGTAAATAAGCAGAATTGTCGATTTTGGAGTGAAGATCAGCCAGAAGAACTGCAAGGCTACCAATGTATCCAGAAAAGATCACAGTTTGGTGCGGTTTATGGGCTGGAGGTATTATTGGACCGTACTTCTTCAAAGATGCTGCCAATCGTAACGTAAATGTGAATGGTGAGCGCTACCGTGAAATGATATCCAACTTTTTTTGCCCCAAAATGCAAGAGCTTGACTTGCATGGCATGTGGTTTCAGCAAGACGGTGCCACATGTCACACAGCGCGCGTAACAATGGACTTGTTGAAAGGCGAGTTCGGTGAATATTTTATTTCACGTTCGGGACCTGTCAATTGGCCACCCAGATCGTGCGCAATAACGCCTTTAGATTATTTTTTGTGGGGCTATGTTAAAGCTCATGTCTTCCTTCATCAAGACAAGCCTGCTTCAATAAACGCATTGGAAGACAACATTAAAGCATTTATATGTGAGATACCGGCCGAAGCATTGGAAAGAGTATGCCAAAATTGGACTAAGCGGATGGACCATTTGAAGCGCAGTTGCGGTCAACATTTAGATGAAATAATCTTCAAACATTAAATTATATGGACTGTACTATCGATTTAAATAAAAATTTCATGCATTTTTTTAAATTTTACGTGTGTTTTTTTGAAAAACTTTCCTATAGCTCTTAAAAAATCATAATACAATTAACCAGATGTAATCTAAACCAACTTAATTTTAAATAATTTAATCAATTCTAACCCCATCTAATAAACACAGTTTGCTTCAATTCTTGCACGAGCTGTTTTTAATGGTACGTAAGTCGAGATTCTTACGTAAAGTTTTTTACGTAGTCGAAGTACAAAGGTCAACAAATTCAGAACGGACGATGATGAGTCGACATTTCGGCGTCTCTTTCAAGTGAATTTCCACAATTTGGAAGAGTTGTTCTAGTGTTACACGACTCATCATGGCTTGCCACACCTTATTGAAAAAAAATGTCAACACAGTTTGCCATGCTCAGCTGTCAAACCATAGTAGGTAGCTAGGCGAAATTGTTGAACTCTCAGTCTGCCAATCGCCAAGTATCACTCAAGCGCCATTTTGACACTATTTATTTTGAGACGCCCAACAAGAAGATATCTACAGCCAGATAAAGCTGTTGATTTAATGGAGAAGATTGAAGGGATTTAGTTTGGCGCACTACCTCAGACTGTCGAAGAAAGGAGCACCCAGTGGCATTAATAGTCTGCCAAAGTCAGACATTTACAGAGAAAGTGCCCAACAGTCTTCTTCACTGAACGGTTCTCACAGCTTCTGCAATGGGGTTATACAATTATTTGATAATGCTTTGCAGGTATTCTCTCTCTCTCTCTCTCTCTCTCTCTCTCTCTCTCTCTCTCTCTCATTCTCTCTCGGGTCTCTCCCTCTTTCTTTGTCTGCCTTGAAAGTTTCACTTTTGTTATGTGTACTACGCTACACACACTTTTTTTTAAATTCTTTAGCTTTTTACAGAGTTCTTTTGTAATTTCATTTAAAAAAGTTTTATCAGGTGGAGTTCTGGGTTGCCACCATCGTCAACGTGGTTTGCGCTTTTCTCTAACCATTTATTTTATTTCGCTAGTGAATTTATGTCCTGCTGGGATATCAAGTAAAAAATAATGAAATAAAGATTCGAAAATCCACGCGAATTTTAAGCTATTTAGAACTAGCAGAATATTTTACTGAAATGAAATCGATTACAGAACTGCATACCTAGAATTTTACTATAGTTGCTAACTAAAAAGTTTGAAAGTATGAAAATTCCTTGCATTGGTTTTTTTTAATTTTGTTTGGCTACTACTTTTTTAAATTTTCTGACTAAAAAGGCTGAAAAAAATTTTAAGAAAATTTGTTGAATTTTATTTTTTTTAAATTTAGTTTGAGTTATATGATGTTCATTGTAGTATCAACTTTATTTTTATAAAAAAATTTACAAAATTAAATAAGAGATGTAAAAATTTCCCAAACTCATTATTATGATCACAGGATGTAAATGTATGCAAAGCATCTGAATTTTTGATTTCTCCCCCCAAAAGTTTCACAGCAAAATAGTGATTTTAAATGCATGAAAACATAGAAAATGCAAGTAACTTATTTTTATTTTAATTCTACTATCTCATTTCTACCTTCTCGCATGGTCTATCTTGCAGTTTGCAGCGAACAAATGGCAGAATATAAACCATAAAATGTTATGCATTTTATTATCTACGCCGCACAAACAAATGCCACACTGCCAGAGAGAGAGACAGAGAGAGGAGATTTATGCATAAACTCTGAGACTATAAAGCAACTGTGTGAAGATGTATGGGTGCGACTAACAAAAAAGGGCCATTATGCGGCACTTACATCCAATTTTACACACACACTTACGCACACGTATGTATGCGTGTATGATATTTCCAGAAGCATATCAGCAAAAGTATGCAAGCGAGCGAGTGCGTTACGTCATTGTTTATTGTGTAAGCTTGGGAAGTTACGAGTATTACTGTTTTCCTGCACAAAATGCAAGCAAATTCTATGTAGTTGGTCCGGTAGAGGATTTGCATCAAAATATGCAAGTACGTATGTAAGCGTGTGATGTAAGTTCATGATTTCTGCCTTTATAAGCAAATCTGACGTAACATAAACCACAAAGGCTTTTGAGGAAAATAATATTGAAATAATTGTTAGAATTTGTTTTTTAGGAATTGATTTTCTTAAATTTAAATATCTGCATTCTAATCTAAATGAAAATAATTTTACGTAAATGATAGTATTGCAATAAGAACTATATTCAAGCTATTTCTGGCCTCTTACCAAGAAGAAAATTTACCTATGAAAAATATCAAATATTTAATTCACAATTAAAATGTTGGAAAAAGCAAAAAACTACTGAGGTGTGAATTGCGATTTTTTCTTTATTTCTCAAAGTACTTTGATCAATCAGCGGCCGCCGTAGCCGAATGGGTGGGTGCGCGACTACCATTCGGAATTCGGGTGTGCGTAAGTTCTAATCTCTGTGAAAAACCAAAATTAAAAAACAAGTTTTTTTTTTTCGAATAGTGGTCGCCCCTCGGCAGGCTATGGCAAACCTCCGAGTACATTTCAATTGTATTTTGCTTGGCATTTGAACTGGTTCGGCTAATTTAGATGTACCACTCAGATTTATTGGAAAAAGTAATCAAAAATTTGCTGAAATCTGGAGTGTGAATGCTAATGATATAAACCAGCTATTGGGATTTGAAAGATCCATAATGAGAAAAATCTACGGTCCTATTCGGCTTGAAAAAGGCACATATCGCATCCGCTATAACAATGAAATTGAAAATCTTATTGGTGGTGCAAATGTAATACGTTTCATTAAAGCGCAGCGGAGTAGATGGACTCGCCACATCATAAGAATGTGCAACGAAAGAATCCAAAAAAACGTGTTTACTTTGCGTCCAATTGGAGGAAGAAAGAGAGACCGACCAAGAAAGAGATGGCTTGATGACGTAGAAGCAGACCTAAAAGCGATGAACGTTCGTAATTTGAGAAATGAGGCAAGAAAGAGACTGAATTGGAGGAGGATGCGTAGGTTCGAAAATCGCAAAATGAAAAAGTTTTTTTCTATTAGCGGTCGCCCTTTGACAAGTAATAGCAAACCTTCAAGTGTATTTCTGCCGCGAAAAGCTCCGCTTAAAAAATCATTTGCCGTTCGAAGTCGGCTTGAAACTGTAAGTCTCTCCATTTGTGGAAAAATCATCAAGGCGCACGCCACAAGTGAGAGGAAGGAGCTAAGCCCAATACTTAACAGAAGTGTAAGCGTCAATTATTTATTTATCATTTTAAGTTCTTCAGCTCTTAAGAAAACACCCGTTACATGCATATATTTCTTTTTTTATTTCATTTACTAGGGACTGTAGAGAAATCTCTGGAAGGAAAACAATTCACTTTAGCGGTCTTTACAGCCATAGAAGGTGTCTTTAATAATATTACGGCTGAGTCAATTGTAACTGCTCTAAATAGGCTAGGGGTGGAAAGACCTATCTTCCTCTGGGTCTCATCCCTACTTGGCGGTGGGGAAATAAATGCTGCGACAAGAGGGGCTAGAATCACTAGGTTCGTTCATAGAGGTACACCACTGGGCGGCGTCCTCTCGCCTCTCCTTTGGCTAGTAGCTATTGATGAAGCTTTAACTCGCTTAAACAGGGGAGTAGTAAAGGTGGTAGGTACCATATGCCGATGACTTGGTCCTAATGGTCTCAGGGGCCTTCCCATCAGTAATGGCTGAAATTTTGGAAGGTGCTCTGGCTACACTCAGTAGTTGGGCTGCCAGTTGCGGTCTCAGAGTCAATTCTGATAAAACGGATTTGATGCTATTCACTAGGAAATACAAGCCTCCACCTTTTAAGCATTCATCACTAAACAACCAGTGTCTTACACTCTCATCAAAAGTCAAGTATCTTGGTGTAATACTTGATCCTAAGCTCCACTGGAAGCTGCACATAGAAAATTGAGTTAGACCAATATAGCCTTCTACGCCTGTAAATCTATGTTCGTCAAAAAATGGGGTCTCAAGCCACATGTCGTACTTTGGATGTAGTTGTTCTGCCAATTTTATTTTTTGGTTGCCTAGTTTGGTGGTAGCCTAGTTTGGTTGGTAGCTTTTCAGAAGGGCTACAACACCACTAATCCAGAGAGAGTGCAGAGAACTGCATGTGTGGACATCACTGGTGCTTGTTGAACATGTCCCACTGCTGCGCTCAACGTTATTCTGCACTTACTTCCTGTGGATCTGCAAGTTAAATCCATTGCTGCTCAGAGCGCAATTAGGTTGAAGGAGATTGGCCCCTGTAGCATCTTGAAGCCTTCGCCTTCCTTATCTATTTTTTGCACTGTCTCTCCATCCGCAAACTGGGATTTGAGGGTTGTGCTAGGGCTATCTTTCCGAGCAGGCAAGACTAGAAAGAGGGGTGAATCGGCACGGACATACGTACCTCTGTTTTCACTGATGAATCTAAGATGGAATCTGGAGTGGGAGCGGGGTTTTCTCTAAATTAGCCAGGATTTCGGTCTCCTTTAAACTGCCGGAAACGAGCAGCGTTTTTCAAGCAGAGGTCTTCGCGATCCTCCAAGCATGCAAAATGCTTTGGGATCGCTGTTGGGAGGGAGACATTAATATTTTTTCCAATAGTCAAGCTGCGATCAAGGCCCTGTCGTCGTCGTATTGCAGCTCTCTTCTGGTGAACTCCTGTAAGGAGGAACTCAAACATCTCGAACGTGCAGGAAACATTTCCTTTATCTTGGTTCCAGGGCACAGGAATATAGAGGGAAATGAAATTGCCGATGAGCTTACCAGGAAGGGGTCGACAGAACTGGTTTCAGTTGTCCCCCTCTCAGACATCGGTGTCCCTTTGTCCGTTGTTAAAGGGAAATTACACAATTTCTTTCTAAGAAAAGCGCAAGACAAATGGAGGTCTGTCTCATTGTGTGCTATTTCGAAAACACTATGGCCTCAATACGATAGAAACAGAACGCTTAAGGTGATGGGAGTCCCCCGCCATTCAATTTTCAAACTCATTGCGGTGTTCACTGGTCACTGGGTGATCGGTACTCATGCGGAGATGCTTGGAATTCCCTATTGCAGAAGCCGTGGGGATCCGCCAGAGAAAGAGACTGTTGAACACTTTCTCTGCAAATGTCCGGCTCTGGCGGCTAGGCGCTTGATATTCCTTTGCACGCCCTTTGGGCATGACTTGAAGAACTTCTCCAGCCTTGATCCCTTTTCTCTCCTCCACTACATCAACAGCACTGGATGGCTGTAGAAGGTTTCCTCTTCCCAAACATTTGTTTTGCACAGGTAGTGGTCCACATTATGGTATCAAACGGAAGTGCTACTTGAAGTGTGCCTCTGGTACGCTTGCCATTTTACCTACCTACCTACCTATTATCGTCTTAAGTTCTCCAGCTGTTAAGAAAACACCCGTTGCATACATATATTTATTTTTTGTTTTAGTTTCTGTCATTTTAAGTTCTCCAGCTCTTGAAAAACATCCGTTACATGCACAAATTTATTTATTTTTTATTTATTATCATGTTAAGTTTTCCAGATGTTAAAAAACACCCATTACATATTTTATTTTAATTTTTTGTTTAATTTTTTGTCACTCTAAGTTCTCCAACATTTAAAAACACCCGTTACATGCCTCTATGTATTTTTCATTTTATTATCGTTTTAACCTCTCTACCTCTTAAGAAGACACCCATTACATGCATACATTTATTTTATTTATTATATTAAGTTCTCCAGCTCTTAAGAAAACACCCATTACATGCATACATTTATTTTATTTATCATCATTCTAATTCTCCATCTCTTAAAAACACCCGTTACATCCATATACACTGAAATTCCCCCTTACGGACAGTTCTTATAACCGGACAGCTCCAATAACCGGGCAAATTTTGGGCACACAGGTTTTTAATTTCAAACCATTTTCATAAAAAAATTTCTCATAAACGGACAAAATTCAAAAATATCCCAAACAAGCTTTGTTGTTCATTATAAAAATGAAATAGGTGATTCCCCTTTTAATATGTATGCACACATTCAAGTCCTGTGTTTTAAATTAAGAGTAGTTTTCCATTCAGTTTGTTAAGTCAGTTGCATGCGAATGGTTGCGTTCAAAGTTCGTAAAAATATGGCGCCGAAAAACAAGATACTTTCTATTAAAGAAAAAATGGAAATTATTAAGGTTTTCGAAAAAGATAAATTATCAGTACGTGGAATTGCAAAAAGGTAAAGTATAGTGAGCCCAAAAATTTAATGGTAGGTACACGTTTCTTTTGCTGTGAAAGGTTCAATATTGGCAAAACACAAGCTGCTGAAATCAATAAAAATAAAGAAAAAATTCGTTCTAAATGGGAGTCTGGAGTTAATGTTCATCAAAAGCGAAGCATTCTTAAAGAAGGCGGCTCTGAAATAGACAAGATGTGTTTTAATTGGTTCGCTAAGGATAGAAATCAAAACATTCCGATTTCTGGTCCCATTTTGAAAGCAAAGTCAATGGAAATTGCAAGCAAACTGGGTGTACCTAATTTTAATGCTTCAGATGGATGGTTAAACAAATGGCGAATAAGGAATAATGTTGCTTTCAAATGCGTATCTGGTGAAGCTGCAGATGTAAACCAGGATGGTGTCGAACAGTTTAGGACAAAACTGCCATCTCTGTTGACCGGTTACAAGCCTCAAGACATTTACAACGCAGACGAAAGTGGGCTTTTTTTTCGTGCCTTACCTGACAAAACCCTCGCTCTTAAATCCGAAAAATGCGTGGGCGGTACACTATTAAAGGAAAGACTCACAATTTTGTTCTGTGCTAACATGTTCCAATCGCAAAATTGCTAGTGGATTGGAAGTCTAATAAAAAAGCATGGATGACTCGAGAAGTAATGAGTGAATGGCTGCAGCAGTTCAATCGAAGAATGAAAGCCCAGAATCGAAAAATTATCTTGTTTTTAGATAACGTGGCTTCTCACCCAAAGGAATTAAACTTAACCAACATAAAAATTATTTTCTTGCCGCCAAATACAACGGCAGTTAGCCAACCCCTTGATCAAGGTATAATCCAAAATTTTAAAACTTTTTATAAAAGCTTAGTTTTAAAACACTAGTATTGAAATGTAAAAACTTGTACAATGTATTTAATCGATATATGTACATATATGTATTTATATGTAATACTAAAGTATGCAAATATTCTTTACTTCCAAAAATTTCTGAAATAAACTATGTACAATACAATTTATATGTGTGGTATATATTTTGTGACTTCATCCCTTATAAGCGGACATCTCCCATATCCGGACAAAAACACTGCGACGGTGAGTGTCCGGTTATAAGGAATTTCACTGTATTAACTTTCTGTTTTATTTTTTGTCATTTTAAGTTCCCTAACTCTTAAAAAACACCCGTTACACGCTTATATATATTTTATTTATTATCATTTTAAATTCTCCAGCTCTCAAAAAACAGCCGTTACATGCCTCAACTTATTTTTCATTTTATTTTTTTCATTTTAAGTTTTCTAAATCTTAAGGAAGCACCCGTTACAGGCATATATTTATTTTTTGATTATATTTATTATCATTTTGAGTTCTCCAGCTCTTAAGAAAAAACCCGTTACATGCATCATTTTAAGCTCTCCACCTCTTAAGAAAAAACCCGTTACATGCATATACTTAAATTTTATTGTATTTATTATCATTTTAGGCTCTCCAGCTCTTAAGAAAACACCCGTTACATACATATATTTATTTTTTATTTTATTTATTATCATTTTAAGCTCTGTAACTTTTAAAAAACACCCGTTACATGCATATATGTATATGCCAGCTACATTACTTTATTACGAAATTGTGGAATTTTCCTCTCAATTTTAATAAATTTCATTGCCGAACGCTCTGTTAAATATTTGATGGCATAATTGTTTGGTTGTTTGGCTTACAGCCATATCAAAGCTCACTAATACATATGCAAATACATACTTACAAACATATGCATACATACCATGTATTTATATACAAATTTATTCACGCGCCGAAGGGCGTGCACCACAACAAACAGTGAAATACTAAATAGATACAAAAATATTTTCCAGGAAAAATGTATAAATAGAAGTCTGCTTAATTTTTTCGAACCTTTTTCCACAACAATTTTCAATTTACTTCAATTTCCATTTGCCCAAAAGCAAAATGAATTGCACTTAAGCTATTTGCAGCAATTCAAATGAATTTGTATAAAATTTGTTTCAAAATCATTGGGTGGAAATGTTTCAGAAAAACAAAAAAAACACACACAGAACAGAAAAAAGTTATAACCAAAAATGCAAATATAGTAGTTAAACATTTTTTTCGAGCTTGATTTAATTACTGAAACTGTGCGTAAAAATGGAAAACTCAAGCTGCTGTTAATAATTGCTTTTAATAGAAAAATATGCTTGTATAAATTTTTCATTTCATTAAAGTTTAACAGGGCAATTGCAAATTTGAAGGCATCGATGAAATATGTCAAGTTTAGTGAATAAAATAATATAATATAAAATAAATTCTATGAATTTTACAGCAGTGTTGCGAAGCTAAGAAATATTTTTTTTCTTTACTTCAAATTTTTGGCACTGAAATTTCCGCTTGAAAAAACAAGAATATTTATCTGCAAATATTATTCCAAGGCATTGTTTAATACCAAATAACTCAAACACAATAATTCAAATACAAAATACACAAACAAAAAATTATTCATTAGATTTAAAGCCCAAGCATTGAGTAAGTTTTGCTTACTAAAATTATAAAAAAAATTTGGAATAAATATTGGAAATATTTATTGTAAACGGAAGTGCTTTAGGGTATCATTTTGCTAGAGAAATATTTGTATTCTATTAAAAAAAAAACGGCTTTAGCCTTTCTTGCATGAACTAAAAGGCTTCAAGTTTTGCAGAGAGTTGCATAAAATTTTATGCACTTCACCAAAGAAAAAAAAACAAAAAAAAACAAAAAAATATATACATATATATATTTTAATATATAACATAAGAAGCCAATAAAAACAATAAAATATGAATACGTAGAATCCATAAAATCGCTCAATATTTACAGAACCCTTCTCCAACTAATAGCCCATAAATTCATCTTTGGCATACGAAACCACAGCGAAAGAGAAAAACACCAAAAACAAAAAGGACTATAAATTCGAAAAGAAATCCTGAATGCCTCATAAGCCAAGTATTTATATAAATAAATAAAGTATGTCGCACACATCAGCGTAACGTCGTGGTACAGAGTGTCACGACGCATAAATCATAAAATTTCTGACAGCCCAGCTAAAGTTTTGCAAGACAGCATTGAATGCTGTGGCTTTGATTTTTTGCAAATAATTGCCAATGGAGTTAAGTCGCTGCAAAACTAAATGCTCGTTCCAAAGCAATAATCACATCACAGCGGTAGCACTATGCACTTAAAAACATGTGCACGCATAAAGGGTGTTACAGTAGGATCTTCCACACAGTAGGGTCTTTACACATTTGCAAACAGATTAAAGGCAATAAGGTACCCAGGCCCGATGCGATCCCGAGTGAAGCATTTAAGTTGCAAACAGATTAAAGGCAATAAGGCACCCAGGCCCGATGCGATCCCGAATGAAGCACTTAAGTTGGCCATCCAAAAGCATCCAGAAATCTTTGTGGATATTTACAACTGCTACTTAGAAAAATACACATTTCCGAAAGAGTGGAAACTGCAAAAGCTAGTGCCAATACCAAAAGGGTCTAAGCCGGCTGAAGATCTCTCAGGCTACCGTCCATTATGCTTACTGGACACGGCAGGCAAAATATTAGAGAGGCTAATTGTGAATCGCCTGGAATCTGGAATCGATAGTACCGGAGGGTTATCGCCGCACCAATATGGCTTCCGTAAAACACGCTCTCCCACCGATGCTGTTATAGCGGTTAAGCGCATCACTCACAAAGCGATCGAAGGTTCTCGCTGGCTCTACGGATATAAAGAGTATTGCCTAGTCACAACGTTAGGAGAAAAAAATGCATTTAATACAGCAAACTGTGGCAAAATCCTAAATGCGAAGTAGAATTTCTAAGTCCCAGTTTACATTCGAAAAATGGTTGCAAGCTACTTCACTAACAGAGTGCTGCAATATGAAACCGACGAAGGAATGAAAAGTTACAGAGTAACCGGGGGAGTCCCACAGGGGTCAGTGCTGGGCCCACTTCTCTGGAATATAATGTACGATGGAGTCTTTCGTCTCAAACTACCACCAGGATCCCAAATCATAGCGTTTGCTGATGACATTGCAATCGTAGTCGTTGCTAAATTCCTTAACCAGGCTGAAGCGATTTGCAACCAAGCAGTCGAAATCACAAAAGATTGGCTGCGCAATAGTGGTTTAAGCCTTGAACAACCATAAAACAGAGGCAATTCTCATCAGTAGCAGGAAAATAGTTGAAACAGCAAATCTCAGAGTAGCTGACCACGCACTGGAGTCTAAGCTGTACATCAAATATCTTGGGGTAATGATTGACCACAGGTTGAGCTTTAACATACGCCAGCGATAAAGCAGCGAAGGCTGTAACTGCATTGACACGTACTATGATGAATACGAGACGACCTTAGCAGGCTTCTAGGAAGTGTGGTATCGTCTATCTTGTTATATACGGTACCAGCCTGGGTCGAAGCAACAAGCTGCAGCACATAGATGAAAGGCATTAAATCGGTATACCGGTTATGTGCCCTCAGGGTGTGCTTTGCATTCCGCACAGTATCGGAGGATGCTGTATTAGTCCTCGCGGGAATGCTAACAGTTAAACTGACTCCACTCGAGTTCGCTGAAATAAAAAAAAACCTCGAGCGTATCCAGCACAGCTGACTAACCGATGGACTGAACGGGAGCGCAGCATCCGTACTTGGCAGTAGGAATGGAAGAACTGCAAGAACGGACGATGGACATATCGATTGATTCCGAATATCACCAGATGTATAAATCGAAAGCATGGACAGCTAGATTTCTACCTGACCCAAGCACTTAGTGGGCATGTATGCTTTAAGGCTTATCTGCATAGATTTAAGCACGAAGATTACGAAGATGCAGAGCATGTTTTCTTTGTTTGGCAATAATACTAATTACCAAACTGCGTCGTGCTGAACAGTAGCGCAGATTTCTATGTAGAGGCAATAGGCCGCTCCCCCTCCCGTGAAGTATTACCTAACGGTCGTCCCGCCGGAGGGAAACGGAGCTAGGGTGGGTCTTTAGTGGGTGAGTCGAAAGACAAGTCTCACACTTTTCGGCTTTCAATGCGTTTTGCCTCCTCCATAAAGAAAAAAAAAAAAAAAAAAAAAAACAGTAGGGTCTTGTTGTGTGGAAAGAGCAAAGCTTAGGCGCTTCAAATCAACTCAAAAAGCATCACAACTGAGACTAATTTGGGCTTGAAAGTAGATATGTAAGCCAAGACAGTGAAAGGGATTCTTAATTCCTCTGAATGACGTGTACCCATTTAAACTGACCTGTTTTAAACAGAGGCATTTATGGCTGTGATATTGAAAAATTACCTCTTTGACTTAGGCACAAGCAATATTGAATAGGTTTGAATCGAATTTATCCACTATAGCAAAAAATTAATCTTGTTTATGTTTCTTTGAATATTTTAACCACCCTGTATTATTGTTGCCAAGTATTATAATAAATCAATAAAGGTGCTGAGTTAGTATTTTTTTTTTTTGCTGTCTCCCATTTACTTTCAAACTTTGAGGTTTTTATTTTTATTAGCTGTTATTTATTTAGCCGTTAATGACAACTAGTTTTTTTTCATTTAATTTTTTCTTTCTGTTTCGTTATTGGAGTGCAAATTTTTTGTGGTAGTATAAATTAAATGGTAAACAGTTGGTACTGATTTATGGCGCATAGAAAAAGTGCTGCTTATTTTGGTGGGAGAAAGAAGAGATGAGTGCCTAGAAAAACTGTTTAAATGAAGGCGAGTCTGCTTTGGTATTTAATCGATGCTGGTTAATTTCGAAATCGTTGTAAGTGGGTAGTTCAATTAGCCTACTGACGCCATAGAAAATATTCATGCGAATAGTAAAGAGGTTTGCCTTTAATGAGTCAGTTAGTTTGAAGGTGAGAAAGAGTATCCTCAGAGGTCGTAGAAGTCTATTGTGGGGCGAGGCACACATTTTCGAGTCATATCTCCACTTGTCCTTTCCACCATTCCACCAAACTGCGTTTAAATTCACCTCAGGGCTTCGATTTAAAAAAAATTATAAGTTTTACTTCGGTCGATATTAGCAAAATTTTAAGTATATCTTTAAAAATACATTTTCTGAAGAAGTGTCTAGCATTTTTTATATTGCATGGCTCATTTGTCTGTCGATTTTTAGTTTTTATCTTTTTTGTTTTTTAATGTTTTTACCTAAAAGATAACCGACACGCATGCGAAGCTAGACGAACTGGTCGCATTGGCACGCAATGCCGGTTTGGAAATAAAAGTCGCACAAAAATTAAGACAACACCAGCACAAACCATGTAATGGTCGACGTAATGCGGTAGTTTTCGTTCACAGCTTTTGCTACCTCGGCTGCACACTAACAGCTGAAGAGGTGTTGAAGAAGATGTCAGCAAAAGGCTAGAGGCTAAAGTTAGAGCTGCATTCGGACGGCCGGAAAATTTGGGCAAGCTCTCGAATCTCCAAAAAAAAAAAAACCAAGCTCGGGGTAATCAACGTTATACGACAGTGAAGATCGCTTCCAAAGCCAACTTTACAAAAGTTACAGTCTCTCATCAACAAATGCCTCAGGATATTAAGCAGAGTATTTTCGCCGAATACATAAAGAAATTAATAACTTCGGAGGCAAACCGAAGAGGAGCGCATATTACGTCAACTCGAAGGCAAAAAATGGAATGGAATCGAAATGGAATGGAATCGAAATGGTTCGGCGAAAAAAAAAACAGCTAGTAGAGATCCACCCTAAACGACCTAGAATGGGATAAATGACTGAATAAACAGAATGAAAAAGCCAAAAAAGGAGAAAAAGAAAGAAGGGGCTTTGAATTAGATGATGACGACCAACAGTCGCTAATTACGCTCCGCTTCACGCTACTAATGAAATTCACCAGATGTCTGATATTTAGGCGAGCAATATCCTCAAGTATGGCAAAAAAGTGAAAGCTCAGATGCCGAAATATTTGCTCGAAAAGAGCAGGGCAGCTGAAATGGTTCCATCTCATTCTCCAGATAGCAGGAAGAATTTGAGGCAAGTTTAGGTTTCACCTCATGGGCACATCACAGACAATGCCCGGTAGAGATATGATTACAAGGATTGATTGAAAAGTAATGAGCCTTATTTTTTTAAGCAGTTTTATTAAACCTTTTGGCTTATACAACTAATATTCTTCAAAATAGGACTCTTGAACGTCAATACAGCGCTGGTAGCGGTCCTTCCACTGCAGGAAACATTTTTTAAACTCATCCGCCGGAATCGCGTTGAATTCGGCTGTCACAGTTTTTTGGATCGCCTCGATGGAGTCGAAACGCCTCCTCTTCAGCTTTCTTTTCAGGCGCGAGAACAAGAGGATTTCCGGAGGGGACAAGTCTGAACTGTAGGGAGGGTGGGTAAGTACCGGAACCCCCATCTTGGCCAATGCAGAGGTGCAGAGGAAGGCAGTGTGCACCGGCGCATTGTCGTGATGAAGGGTCCAATTGTAGACGAGGTCGGGCCGAACCCGAGCGACGTGATTTTTCAGCCGGAGGAGCACTTCTTTGTAAAATGCCGCATTTACAGTGCTTCCTGGAGGTACAAACTCCTGGTGGAAGATACCTCGATAGTCGAAAAAGATGATCAGCATGGTTTTGACCATGACAGATTCTCAAGGGAACTTCCATACTCTCATTTTGCGATGAAACCGTCTTCAATGTCCTCTGTCTAGGTAACTCATCAGCCTAGCAGTTTGCCTCTATGCCGCTGTGAACGGACACCCAGATGGACCTAAAATCTAAGTATTTGGATTCGGATGTAGTATTTAGAGTTGATAAATCTACCGAATATTTTGAAATCGTGAGTGCAGATCCTTCTTACTTATTTTACTTAAACATTCTAATATTTCTATTTGAGGATTCTTTAAATATACTTAAATTGCGCACGTTAATTCAATTTCGCCTTTTTTTAATTTCCACACAAAAATATTCACCAGTTTCCTATATTTTATTTTTGCTGATTTAATCTTAATGCGTTTAATGTCCTGTAACCGCAAACCAGCAGCGAACACAACTGAGCCTACGCCACTCAGTGGAGAAGTAGACAACACGACCAACCGGCAGACAGGCAGACGACAGCGACACGACAGCGTCGAAATGTCTACGGAAATGGGAGCTGCTTCACGCAGCCATTTCCACATACAAATGAGTGCTAGATTAGGCGTGTGTGTGGATGTGTGAGTGTGCGCGAGAGAATGAGGGAGTGCGATTTAAACATCCGCGCCTCAACTGAAATGACTCGTAAAATATCGCACACAAAAGCGAAAAAAAATTAATTTCTCTAAAATATGTTAAATGTCAGTGAATGGTGGCTATTACTTAGTGTACGATGGCCAGTTTCACATGGAAGCAGTAATTTAAGAATTTCTTTTTATGGCAAACGACAAAATTATTTACGAAACATTGAGCACTGCATTTAATATAAATTTCCGTTTTTTTGAGGGTGAAACAAACTGGAGCGGAAGAGCATCTCTGCCACTACCAAAGCTCTGCTAAACTTTGCTGCTGATTTAAAGGAAAAACATTATTAAATTTATTTAGCAGCACCTGGACGTTAAACAACTACAAGTATCTCTTAAAGGCATTTGGTGAGTAATTACACCAGTTTACAGAAAAAACAACGCAATAAGCAGGCAATACAATTCCTATGTAAACGCCGACGCTGAGTCTGAAGATTTACACTATGTTTTTCTGTTAAAAATTTTTCGAGATATTGTCAAATGACGGTTTTAGGCTTAAGAAAAAAGATACAATTATAAAAATGTATATAATAAAAATTTCTATTAACTGGAAAATCCATATTCCCTTCAAAGCAAATGATGTATCAAATTAAAGGGAATTCTAAATTTTCTACTTCGGTCTGAGCTTAAATTTCGTAAAAATTAAACGTTTGAAATGGTTGAAATGTTAATATGACACTATCCAAGTATGTAGGTACCACTAAAGCGCTGTTTTAATTAATAATAAACGTTTGCAAAGATATTTAAAATATTAGTTTTTTTGTTTTTGTCCAAAATATGAAAATTTTCACTTGTAATCTGAGAAATATATTCGAAAACGATTTTCGTAAGTAAGGTTTAGGTGCGTCTGCCCCGCCTTAGCTCGAATCACGCTTGAGGTCTTTGGCACTAATGTGTTAAGAAGCGATCACCTTGACTCAGATTTCTTCGGAGGTCGAGTAGATTTAAAGAAATTTAAATGCGAATCCGAGTGCAGGACAGTGGACGTAATTGTAGAAGAAGAATTTATTTAAAATATATGTCTAATCTAGCAGTCTGTAAGAACCTCCATAGACGAATAAAAAAATAGATAAATAAATATTCGCAAGTATTGCAAATGAAGATATTTTCTCAATGTTTTTTTGCCCAAAACATGATAGTAAAAATCGAAGAATGCGAAGTAAAAATCCGCGATGTGAGAGACGCAACTATTTTCTGTGTTTCAAGCAAATTCCATCTACGCATCGCTGGAGACAAAAATGTTTTTCTTTTAAAGATTATTTTTAATAAGTTTTTAGAGAAAAGTCAATGAATTAATTATTTTTTTTGTTTAAGATGTAGTTTTCTCACTGCTCGACTCCAGAAAATAAAAAACCGTGCGATAGCGCCCTCTGTGATGATTCTTCATCAAGTTGTTCTTACAATTTCTCGTCCTCAAAAAATTTCCTCACCGCTCTTTAAGCTTTTATATCACCCACGACATATTTTTTCACTAATTATGCTGCCGCCGTGAGTATCTAATGAATATCTAATGAGCACCAGCCCCAGTTTTCTTCGATCTTCTTGCAAGTGCTGAGAGTTTACGGCCGAAAATTGTAGCCTTTGACCGATTATAAATTTATGAAGAAGCACAAACTCACGGGCTTAATTATGTTCAAAGATATCCAAGCTATGATAAGATATTTTACATCTGTATATTCCAACTTTGTGTTATTACTGCATCCATTTATTGGAAGCCGTTACGTTTGGCTCTACGTTTGTTGACCTTTACTCCATGTACGGCAGGGCTAGATTTCCGTTAGGTACCTGGTTATTACTATGAAGTATAGGAAGTAGAGAAAAAGTTGCTCACAAAAATATCTGCCGTTCGGAATCGGCTTAAAACTGTAAGTCCCTCCATTTTTTGAACAAGAACAAAACGCATGCCACAAATTGGGGGAGAAGCTCGGCTAAACACTTAACAGAAGTGTGCGCGTCAATAATTTTTTTTTATAGGAGAGATTATTTCTTCTGTTAACTTTATTTGAGACACCATAAGTGGTGCGATTGACTCATCACTTCGTCTCTAGTGCATATACTCACATTTTCACGTGCCTTATAGAAATCTTAGTATAACCACCTTGACCACAAAGTTCACGGATCATAACCAGAAAATTCTAAACACAAGTACTCCTCATCATCACGCAATATTTCCCGAGCTCTATTTTCGGTATAGCCATCAGAGCCGTCTATGACTTTTCCATTCCTTCCTCTCGGCTGTTAAAAGGCGACGCATTCCCCGGCGTAGTGGTTTTTTGACTGGATCAAATGGGAGCCATATCAGATGAATTCGAGGGTATGGCATTTATTTGATTCCTGGTCAGAAATGTTTGTATAATATTGGCCCTGTGCGACGGTGCATTATCATGGTGCAAAATCCACGAGTTGTTTTCCCACAAGGCTTTTCTTTTTGGGTGAATCTCTTCACGTAAACGTCGTATAGCTCTCATATAATAGTCCTTAATAAGTGTCTGACCTTCTGGAAAAAATTGCACAATACCTTTGTAATCCGAAAAAACCGTGAGTTCCGCTTTCTTTTTTCACCAAAAAGGACGTAGTTTTTTTGCCTATTGGTTCATTCGGAGGTCTTTACCCACTCACCTGATGTCTGGATTACGTGTCGTGCTCATAAACCCACATCTCGTTTAGAGTAATGATGCATTTGATGAAAGTTGGGTCGGATGAAGTTTTCTAAAGCATGTCTTTGGCGATATCAAGGTAGTCCATTTTTTGCATGAAATTCAGGTTCTTTGAAACCAACTTTGCAACAACACAGCGCAAACCCAAATCATTAACTAGAATGCCCTGAATGGGACCATAAGCAATGTTCAAGTTTTCTGGCATCTCTAATGAGAAACTTGCGGTTATTTATCAACTTTTATTTCACCTTATTGATGTTTTCATCAGTTCTCGATGTCGATGGTCTGCCACTACGTAGGCAGTTTGTCAACATCGATGGACTCACGATCTCTTCCGAAGCGTTCATGCCACTCGTTAACGGTTGTTTTCTTTAGAGCGAAATAGTTTCCCAACATTAAGAAAATTTTTGCAACCTTGAATCCACATTTAAATACAACCTCGTTGTTGCAAATTCAAATACGTTTTTAAACTGTAAAAAATCGAAATCATGTGCAGAAGTAGAATTACTCAAGACGGCGTAACTTTGAGAAATGTCCAAAAATTGCGATATAATTTTGGTAGGAATGTTAATCAGAGATGTGGCAGTCTAACAGGGGGAAAAAGAGAACGCAAATCACCGAGAATCACAAAAGCGTCACCGAGAACTTTTTGATCAAAGTTGTATGTATTTCTTAGGTCAACTCATAGCTTCTCCCGCTTTTATTTTTGGAACTTTGCAAGAATCTCTAAAATGTTTCAGCAATTGATTTTTCGTTATCTATTAAATTTCTTACACAAACTTATTATCAAATAATCGAGTGTCTCAATGTGTAAATGACTTACAGCCATTTTCCTTTTTTGTAGTCTGTACGGAACTTTGTATTTTCACGCCTAAGTTAAATAAATAATTCTTATTTAAATTTCCATACCTTATCCTGTATTGCATTATTTCCTTCGATTCTAATAGTTTCACTTCCAAAGTTGTAAAGCCGCTGGCGCATATTTTTCTGACTCATTCTTACCGTTTAGCAAATGCGCTGAAAAAAATGTTTCTCGCTTAACGTCAAGCATCTTATGCATTTTTCCTGTTCCTCTAGTTCGAGCCGCATTGCATTGTTTTGAGATTTGACGTCGCTGTATTGCATTTGCATAAGGCGCATATTTGCGGTGCCAAACGAGCCCTAGACAGTCCCCATTTAGTTCGCCGTCATTTTGACTTCACTTTGGTGCTTTTTATTTGACGTTCCAGTAATTTTTCAAGCGGCGAAGGGCATCAACTTTTCACGCTCTTCAACTTTCCTTTGCGGTATTCACTTTTCTTTTACGGTATTCACTTTTCTTTTGCGGTATTCGCTATTCTATGCCAATAACTAGAATGATTCTTTCTCATTCAACTTTCAAATTCATTGTACCCCCTTTTTTTGCAGCACAACTTTATCTGGCTTAGCAAATTATTCTGCATTTTTTCAATCCTTTTCCCTTGCTTTTTGTATTTCGGTCTTTGGTCGCAATTGAATTCCCTACCATTCTGGCGCTGCTGCTATTTTGCTTGGTTGCCAGATATGATTACGCTCGGTTTACTATGAAACAAAAAAAAAGAAAGAAGTTCACTTTTGCATCGCATTGTTTTTGTGCCAGCGGTACGCGCTCTGTTAACTCGATATTCATCGCGTACTTACTGGCTTTTGTTGGCATTCTGTAGCGACATTTGCATTAATATGTAGTTCCACGACATTTGCCCGTTATCGCACGCAATATTCTGCATCCTGCCAATGCTCACTACTTTATTTCTTCATTATTTATTTTTTTGCGCTTTTTTTATTACTGCGACCCCCTCCAAGGCATACCATATTCATGGCAAACCATTGTTGTTGTTTTTTTTTTTACTTGAACCGCAGTTAGAAATCATCTACAAACTACAACAGCTTGGCAGTGGCTTTTGCTATCAGCCGCCGAATGCTGGCGTCAGCAAAAGCAAAGGAAAAACAAAAAACAAGTAGGAAGTAAGCAAAAATGTCAGCTGCATAGTTTTCTGAGCGAAGAAATTATTTTCTTTTGAATCGATAAAATAATTATCTGCCATTAGTGGTAATGTGGGTGTGATCCCTCTAAGCTGATGCTGAATGTTCTCCTTAGCCATTTATGGGTTTCTGCTTTCGCTATCTTCGGCTTTGGCATGGCCACTGATGGTGTTGCTGTCGATAGTTGGCATTAGTTTTACATAAATTTATTCGATTCCCCGATACGCTCGGCTATGCTTTGAAGTGCTGGCTTTGTTCGTATTTGTTTGAGTGAAATCGATTTTTGAACGCTTGTCACTTGCTTTTGATGATGCGTAGCTAAATGGCAGCGCAAGTACGCAAACATGCGAGTCATCAAAGAAATGGTAAACTTCTTACAGACGCATACTATAGATAGCTACTGGAGCGTCTTAATGCGGAATTAACAATGGCAAAATTGTATCGATTAGGTGTTTATTCCTAATCCGGTAAATACTTCAAATTTAAGCACCTGCGACTACCTCACAGAAATAAGTATATGTGCAAAGTTTTTTATGCCGATATTGATAGTAACGGTACATTTTCGTTTGGTATGCCATGGTTGTATTTGCAATCTAACTTAACTATTTGCTTGCAAAATTCCTCTTTAGTCATTATTCTTAGTACCGTTATTACAAATTTGTGTTGCGAGATTGGGTTTTCATATGAAATAAGAATTTGTGCAATCAGAAATCAGTATTGATTTGGCAAGCCTAGAAGCAAGTTATCAAAAAATATTGTGTTATTTGCATTGGTATTATAAAGAAAAATATAAGTAAAATAGATTACTTCTTTTGAAAAAAGAATATCTGTAGAATGCCACGTGGCCGATATTTATCCGATGAAGAGCGTAGTCTGATTAAAGGGCTAAGCGAAAGTGGCAAAAGTATTCATGAAATTGCTTCTAGAGTAAATCGGCATAAGAAAAGCATTAGCAACTTTCCTAAAAATCCACAAACATATGGTGAACTCAAACGAAGCGGCAGGCCAACTAACATCGACAGCAGATGCAAACGAGAAATTCGTCGTCTGGCTGCTCAAAAAGAGTTGTCTTGCAAGGAAATTAAACACCATTTAAGTCTTAAGGTCACCGATGATGAATACATCAAATTTTGGTCGAGGACGGAACACTTAAATATTGTTTGCGGGAGCCGATACCAAGGCTATTAGCATGCTACTATTTGCCGAAAAATATAAATTTTGGACTAACGAATTCCGAAACGTTGTATTTTCGGTCGAAGAAAAGTTCAACTTAGATGGTCCAGATGGTTGCCAGAAATATTGGCGGTCAACCACGGCAAACGCGCCATAAGCGGAACCACGGTGGCGGGTCTTTGATGATTTGAGCCGCTTTCGGACATGGTGAAAAATCTCCAATTTGTTTTATTCCGACAAGAACCAACGCAGAATTCTATGTTAAAATATTAGAGGATGTTTTCATTGTTTCATGTTTTGCGGGAAACATATACGGAGACGACAGGGTTTTCCAGCCAGACTACGCCTCAATCCATACGGTCGTTTAACTAAGGCCTTTCTATCTTCAAGAAAAATTTCAGTTTTGGATTGGCCAGCCGATTTGAGCCCAATTGGGGACCTCTGAGGAATATTGTCGGCCCGTATTTATAAAAATGGTCGGCAGTTTGAGACAATCAAAGATCTTAAAGTTGCTTTAGTGGAAGAGTGGGATAAGATAGGTGATTCCACTCTTCGCAACTTGGCAGACTCTATGGTTAAACGTATAAATGATGTCCTTTCTCAAAATGGAAAACATTCTAATTTTTAGAAAATCGAAAGTTACAGAAACGTTGTAAAAAAGTGTAAAGAAAGGCCGTTGCACATATAATTATTTCATATGAAGTTATTTTAATTTCTTCTTTAATTTTGCCCATTCGCAAAACTTCTATTAAGGAAGTAGTAAATGAAATTAAGCAAATAAAGCTTAAAAAATCTCCAGGTTTTGACAAAATTAATGGACTTACCATAAAGAACCTGCCTCCAAAATGTATTAGACTTCTTACCTATATATATAATGCGATGCTTAGACTCAACCACTTCCCGAGTCAACGGAAATGCGCCGAGGTAATCATGATACCGAAACCTAACAAACCAGAGCACTGTCCGTCTTCATATCGTCCAATTAGCTTGCTGGTGACCTTCTCTAAGGTATTTGAAAATATACTTTTAAGAAGAATACTATATTACCTGTTTTAGAGGACTGCGATATAATACCTGAACATCAGTTTGGGTTTAGGAGGGGGCATGGGACTCCTGAGCAATGCCACCGAATTGTTCAAATTATCAAGAATGCTTTTGAATACAAACAGTATTGCACTGCAGTATTTTTAGATATCAAGCAAGCATTCGATAAAGTTTGGCACCCAGGGTTACTCTATAAAATAAAAAATTGGCTTCCAGCTCCTTACTATTTAATTATAAAGTCATATCTTAGTGGTCGTACGTTCTATGTCCATGAAAAAGATGGGTCTTCAGAGTTGTACTCAATTAATGCTGGAGTTCCTCAAGGGAGCGTATTAGGTCCCGTTTTATACACAATATTTACCGCTGACCTACCGATTAACAGTAACATAGATGCTGCAACATATGCTGATGATACAGCTTTTATTGCCACAAACTGTAATCGTAATGACGCATCACTTCACCTACAACAACAACTGAATATGGTTGAAAAATGGCTAATGAATTGGAAGATGGAGATTAACACTCAGAAGTCTGTTCAGATAACGTTTACTTTGAGAACCGGGAATTGTCCTCCCGTATTTTTAAATGGCTCTACCATACCTGAAAGTGAAACTGTCAAATAGCTCGGAGTACATTTGGACCGAAGAATGACCTAGAAAACCCACATTAAAGAGAAACGGAAACAACTCAAGCTTAAAGCGATAAAAATGTACTGGCTCTTAGGCTCGCGATCACAACTTAGTCTCGAAAATAAAGTACTGCTCTACAAAGCTATCTTAAAGCCAGTATGGACATATGCAATACAGCTTTGGGGAACAGCGAGTAACTCAAACATTGAAATCCTGCAAAGATACCAGGCTATGACTTTACGAAGCATTGTTGGTGCTCCTTGGTATATAACCAACTTCGAAATTCACAAAGACTTAAATGTACCTTATGTTAGAAATGAAATCACCAAAGCCTCTCGAAGATACCTAAACAGACTGTCGTACCATGAAAACTTACTAGCAAGAAATTTTCTACACAATAGCACGGATGTCAAACGCCTTAAAAAAATTCAAACAGATTTGAGGAAACATAATTGATTTGTAGCGAATACAACTGTTTTACAATATGTTGATTGGTCTCAATGGAGCGCAATCAATCCTGTCATAATCCTTATATTTAAAAAATTTGCTGATTGTCAACTGATAGATTGCAAATAAAATTTATTCATAATAAAAAAAAAAAAAAAATTTAATAAGTCTAGTCAAGTTGAATTTTTGTTGTATAATTTTTTGTTATTATGTTTCCTAAATATATATTAAAATTATTGGTTGATTCTTTCTCCTGCTTCTCTATAGTTTTTCATGTGAAAATACCCTTGCACATATACATACTTATTTCTTTGAGGTACAACGCTACAAGGTGAAGTCCAAAATAAACTAGACTGGCGTCATCAAAATGCTGTCATGGCTGCATGCGGGCTAAAATGGCTGTAGAATCGAAAATACTGAGAATATTCTTCCAAAAATTTGACAGTATATTCTTAAAGTCCAATACTTTCTAAATATCAAAAAAAAGTATCGATATTTTGAAAATTCTAGACCATCGGTATCCCTTAGTTTGTAACAGAACTTATGGCAGGACTAATTACAATCATCAATCATGAAATATTGATGCAATTTTTCCATCCAAAGTGTTGATTATGTAAATCTTGGGACTAATCCTGGAATTACGGGATTCTAAGAACGCGATCCCGAAAATCCGGGAATCCTAAAACTCTGAAACAGTTACATACATATATCACTAGTAGGTAGATACCTATGAAATGAGACTTTTTTTTCAATTTCATACATTTATTAACAAAAAATGGTTACAAATTTAATCTTCAAAATGAGAACCATCGCTAGCGACACATTTTTCCCATCTCTCAGGCAATTTGTGGATGCCGCGCCAAAAACAATTGATCGTCTTTGGCCGCCAACCAATCATCGAGCCATTTTTTGGCTTCTTCGTGAAAATTGAAGCGCTGCTCGGAAAGTGCGTGGCCCATCGATGCAAACAAGTGATAAACGGAAGGCGCCAAGTCTGGTGAGTAAGCCGCATGTACCAGCTGTTCCCAATCGTACGTCTCCACCAATTCCCGGGTCGCTCTTGTTCGATGTGGCGATGCATAGTCACATTGCCAGTTCATGCGGCACCCATCTTCCGACGTTTAAATTCATGCCAATGTCTTTAAAACGTTTTGAAATGGTTTTTTGGGCCACTCTTAACAGCTCTGCCATGATTTCTTGCGTTTGACCATCATCTTCATGCAACTATGCTTGCAATTCGGCGTCCTCAAACTTTTTCGGTGGCCGGCCACGGTCCTCGTTCTCCACGCTAAAATTACCACTTCGGAATTTTTTCAAACCACCTAAAGCACTGTGCTCTACTTAGAGCATGTCCAACATAAGCTTTTATAGGCATTTGATGAGCTTGAGAAGCGTTTTTCTTCAATTAATAACAAAAAATCAACGCTGTCCGCAAATCGTAGTTTGAAGGCACGAAATTCGGCAGTTTTAAGAGCGACAAAAATGCATTGTTATATGAAACGTAACAAACAATGAACTGAATATTGTTGACAGATGACAGACGAAAAAAAAGACATTTGAGAAGGTTTAAAAATACTCCTAGCGACATCTATGGACTAATAGCTGAAAGTCTCATTTCATAGTTCTCATTTCATTTCTACCTGGTATATAAGGCGCTGCATAAGCTTTGCACTGTTTATCTCTAATCTATTAAAATCCCATTTTTTGCCTTTTCCACGTAGAAGTTTTTATTAAAGTGTGGCGCAAAATTAATCAATTTTTGCAAGAGATGTCGCACATCAATCATTTTCTGCCATCCAACACTCAAATAATTTTTTTTGCAGCATTATTTACTTTTTCCTTAAAGTAAAATCTACTCCCGCCAGCGATGAAAACTATTCATCAAATTCACCATACAATACTAAATAAAAGGTAGTAGCAACAACAACCATAATAATTTTTTTGCGAAACAGTAAGCAATGCAAGTATATACAACAATGAGTTGCAAATTAAAGCATTACATCTATTAATGTACACACACACACTGCACACATACACACACGTGATCTCATTCCCATCAAACTAAAAGTAATTTAATGCTCAGAGCTTCTTCTTCAATTCACACTATTTCTCACACACGTACACCGTTACATACATCCATACATACATACATACTTATCATAGGTGTATGTAATACAAATGAATGTGATTTCGCAAGTTTTCTTCTTAACTGATCCCTTTCTTTCATTCGCCTAACAACGCCTTCATCAGAAGCGACGTTGACTGACCCTTGTGGCCTTTCTAATTAAGCTGATTAACCCACGTCGATGGGCGTTGAAAACAGCGCCTGAGGCGTGCCTGTAGACAAACCAGAAGTTTGAGGGATACTCAAATGAAACCATGTGAAAATACAAAAATACAAAAGGTCAGTTTTAAGATGGATGAATTCATATTACGAATACTTGGTTTAATAGATGAATGTGTAGATGGGTTAACAGATAGCCATTTGAATTGGTTGCTTACTATGTGTGTGTGTGTGTGTGAGTGCATGTGTGTTGTTGTTAGGTCATCACAGCACCCTTGTATTTCATTGTTAGTTACAATAAATGAATGTCATGTCTTGTTTGTTGGCGCGTTCGAGCGTAATAATTTTCTCTATCTTCGTCTGGGTTTGCTTTATTTTCACAGCTGTATCCGTTTTTTTTTTTAGTTTTTCTATTTCATGCTTTGTATTTGATAAGTAACTTAAATGATGCTTTAATGTGAGACTGCGAGTCTAAAGTGTGTAACTGTGAAACAATTTTAAAGAGAATGTATGGGTTGTGGTTATATGGTAGTAATATATGATATATCATACTAGGGATATATATCATTGTTTTAGATTTTCAGGATACCCAGATTTTCGGGATCTTTTGATCTTCTGCTGTATATAATTTACTCTCCGGACTGCGGTTGGAGCGTAGGGCCAGCACAGAACTATTCAAATCATTTCGATTGTGAGAAAGTTGTTTTAAATAATTCGAGGTTTTATCTTCATGAGGTTCTTGGTCTTCTACGGTTCCTAAACCTTTGCGGATTCCATACTTCGCCTTTCTTTCCTGCAAACTTCGTCTTCCTTGTCAGCATATTTCTCCGGCATCTTTACGCTAAGTGTGGGCTATCAGGCAAATTGTTGGGCTTGCACTTTCACGTTCGACTCACTATTTTATTGTACTTTTTTTTATTCTTCGTATTTCTTCGACAAGTTTTGTAATGCTTCTATTCTTCTCTTCTCTTATCACTTTTTCAAAATGCCATTCAGTTTTATTTCACTTAGCACAGTTAAGCTATTTTGAAGATTTTGTTCACGCCCAAAACTCATATTTTACCCGTAGAGGCGCCAGAGCTTACAAATTTGAAAAAGCATTTCCAAAAGTTCGAAAACCATATGAAAAACCGCTTCAAATGGTAATTTATTTATCGCATCATATGAAAATACGCTCGAGTTACTTGAGCTGGCGTCATAGGATTTAACACTAAGAAAAGATTTAGTACTAAGAAAAGACTTAGTACTAAAAAAATATATAGTACTAAAAAAGATTTAGTACTAAGAGAAGAGTTAATACTAGGAAAAGATTTAATACTAGGAAAAGATTTAATACTAAGAAAAGATTTAGTACTAAGAAAAGATTTAGTACTAAGAAAAGATTTAATACTAAGAAAAGATTTAGTACTAAGAAAAGATTTAGTACTAAGAAAAGATTTAATACTAAGAAAAGATTTAGTACTAAGAAAAGATTTAATACTAGGAAAAGATTAAATACTAAGAAAAGATTTAGTACTAAGAAAAGATTTAATAATATACTAAGAAAAGATTTAATACTAAGAAAAGATTTAGTACTAAGAAAAGATTTAGTACTAAGAAAAGATTTAGTACTAAGAAAAGATTTAATACTAAGAAAAGATTTAATACTAGGAAAAGATTTAATACTAGGAAAAGATTTAATACTAAGAAAAGATTTAGTACTAAGAAAAGATTTAATACTAAGAAAAGATTTAGTACTAAGAAAAGATTTAATACTAAGAAAAGATTTAGTTCTAAGAAAAGATTAAATACTAGCAAAAGATTTAATTCTAAGAAAAGATTTAGTACTAAGAAAAGATTTAGTACTAAGAAAAGATTTAGTACTAAGAAAAGATTTAATAGTAAGAAAATATTTAGTACTAAGACAAGACTTAATACTAAGAAAAGATTTAGAACTAAGAAAAACTTTAGTACTAGGAAAATAGTTAGTACTAAGAAACGCAGTAGTACTAAGAAAAGATTTAGTACTAAGAAAAGATTTAGTACTAGGAAAAGATTTATTACGAAAAACAAATTGTATACTAAGAAAAGATTTAATATAGTACTAAGAAAAGATCTAGTACTAGAAAAATAGATAGTACAATACTAAGAAACGAGTTAGTACTACGAAAAGATTTAGTACTAAGAAACGATTTAGTACTAAAAAATGTTTAGTACTAAGAAAAGATTCAGTACTAAGAACTGATTTAGTACAAAGGAAAGATTTAGTACTAAAAAATATTTAGAGTAAAAAATATTTAGTACTAAAAAATATAAAGAGTTAGTACTAAAAAATATTTAGTGCTAAGATTTAGTGCTAAGAAAAGAGTTATTACTAAGAAAAGATTTAGTACTAAGGAAAGAATTAGTACTAAGAAAAGATTTAGTACTAGGAACAGAGTTAGTACTAAGAGAAGAGCTAGTACTGAAAACAAATTTAGTACTATGTAAAGATTTAGTACTAAGAAAGCATTTAGTACTAAAAAAGACGGCTGAAGTTATGAATTGCGCTTATGGCCCTAATTGTGAAGCAAATAATCATGTGCAATACTGGTTTCCTCGACTCCATTCTATCGGCAAAGAATTGTCAACAATGTCGTTAAAATAATTTGAATCGTCAAGAGCCACCATCAAGTGAGCACCTGTTGAACAGAACGCTACTGCGCCAACTTCATTTATAACTTTACCAATTTGGATCTTTTCGGTTAGTGTTTGAATTTGATGCAACGCTTATCAATAACATGAGTGATATTCTACTTACCAATACTCAGTTGAGTGATTTTCACTTTATAAATTGGTGAAACTTATAACTTTGCGCAACTTTGGTAATTTGCTAAAATGCACTAGAAGTCAAAAGGAACCACTTAAAGCTAGATTTTTATTTTTATTTTTTTTATTATTTTACATTGCGACTAGTTACAAAGAAAAATTTTATTAACTAACGAGCAATTTGTTTAGCAAATAAGATATATACAACAATTAACGCAAAGGTATGGTAGTACATTAAGTCTTTGGGCTTTCTGCGTTTCAGTCTTCTTCTCCAATTAGCTGGATTAGCGAGAATAGTGGCCTCCGTATTGACGTGGTTTTTTAACCTTTCATCATGGGCTTTTGGCATCTTTTTTAATGTGTCTGCCACCGAGTCAATATTTAGGTCGCGTTCAAGATTGGAGCTACGGATATACCACGGAGCACCGACTGCATATTTAATAATTTTATTTTGGAGCCTTTGTATAGATTGAATGTTACTTTGGCTGGAGCAGCCCCATAACTGTGCGCCGTAGGACCATACAGGCTGCAGAATTTGTTTGTATACAATCATTTTATTATTGGTGGATAGTGCTGATTCTTTTCCCATAAGCCAATACATATTTCTGTATCTTAATTCCATTTCTTCTTTCTTTTTCTTTACATGAGCTTTCCATCTTAGCTTGGCGTTTAGAGTCATGCTCAAATACTTTGCAGTATTGCTTTAATTTAATTTAATACGCCATTTATTGGTGCAGTCATATATTTCATTTATGGCTAATTGTAATTGTGATGTCGATGTGTTTTCCGTGTTTCCTATCGAAAGGATAGCTGTATCGTCGGCAAAAGTAGCTGTTATGCAGTTTGAATTGCATGGCAGATCGCATGAAAAGAGCAAATACAATAAAGGGCCAAGTACGCTTCCCTGGGAAACCCCTGCTTTGATTGGTTTGAGACATGAATATGAATCTTTCTTGTAACGGTCGGATAAATACGAATGTAGGATGGTGGAATACTGCTTGGGTAGCAACGCATTTATTTTCTTCTGTAGCCCATAGTGGCATACTTTGTCGAACGCCTTGGATATATCAAGGAATACCGCAGAGCAGGTTTTTCTTTCTTCTTAAAGCTAGATGCACACAAATTTCGAAGTATATAGTAGGTGCCTCATTATTTAATGTAAAATAAAATCCTTGCCCCGAATTTCCATGCGCGAATCACTACTGAATTGTAACTAAATCGATCCATTTCCGAAGCGGATGGTGACTGATGATGAGGAAAGTGGGTCAAGCGAAATGGTCGTGGTCAGGCAAATTTGTATGCGTGTTTGGTAAGATTGGCAGAAATTATTTACTATGAGAGGCAGACAGCTTTGATGAATATGAGACGAACTGTGTTTCATCAGCACAAAATCAGATCATCCATAAAGTTGCATAGTTAGTGGCTCGTCAGAAGCACTACGAGCTTTGGTAGGGAAGTTCGTATGTCTTACCCATATCCCTTTGAAACCTGGGTGCTGTGTGGCAGTCAAACTAGAAATTAATTTTAAATGTTTCTATGCTATAGTAAAATAACTCTGACCTACACCCTATAACACAGTTCTTTATATACTCTGTTCACTTGGTTCTCTGCAAGCCATTTGGAATGTATCACACATTTCACGGCGGACAAAACTGCGAATTTTTAGCTCCAATGTAAAGTCGACTTTACTTAATAAAGAAAACCGCAAGGGGGCGTCCATAAATTACGTGAGGTGTTTTTTTTTTATTTTCTGTCCCTCCCTCCCCCCCTGGTGAGATGTCGTGAGATTTTATTCAACCCCCTCCCCCATCCCCCAATCTCACGTGAAATTTTTTAAAATGTGGGTTTCTTATGTAAACGCGTTGGATTGTTATTGTAAAAAGAAAAAAAAATTTGCTCCGTGCTTTTATTTACGACTATTTAAGACTAGTAATCAATATTGCTGAGAGTTATAAGTGTAATAAAAATTTAACAATAGAAGGCTTAAATCGTAACTACTGCGGTTAAAAAAAGAATATCTACTCTAATTCGGTCCATGGAGAATCATGCGCGGTTTCAAGAGAGACTATTGGGACCAACATGTCCATATGATTTTCAGTAAAATCATCTGCTCCTTCAACTTCGTTCTGATCTAGCCACTCTAAGCCGTTGACGCTTGCGCACAGTAACTCATTAGCTCGTCTTGTGACAATCCGTGAGGGTCGCACTTTGCGGAACATACGCGCTTGCTTAGCTGGTGCAATGTGAGCTGCTCGCCTGTGCTCTGCAGCTCTTGTGATAGATGCGAAGTAAATACCGCATGTACTGCAGCATCTTTTCTCTAAATTATCTCGTATACTTGGGCAATAGAGATTATAAGGCGTGCTGATGAAGGCATTCAGCGGTTGAATCGGTAAGCGTATTCGAAATGGAGCGAATGAATTTCATCAACCTGAGTGATAGGGTATTGAGGTGGCAGAAAACGGTTGTGAAGAATCATATGCAGATCACTCCAGCGTGCGCTGCAGCACTTAGGTCAAGCTCCATATGCAGCTTAGCAATCTGTTTCTTCATAGTATCTTGTGCTAGAGTGGGACGTACGTTAGATGGTGTAGTGTACGACATAGCTTCATCCACATCATCGCTGATCACAAGAAGCTGATTTTGAATTATGTGAAAACAGTGAAGGAAATGACCACGCTAATATTTTTGAGTTATGCTTTTAGCATATTTTATCAAGAATTTCACTGTTTCAGTTTTTTTTTTATGCTATTAATTGTAACAATAAACTTTATATAAAAAAGTATTTTCTTAAAAACATATATATTTAACCTACCTTTTGAAGGAATGCTAAAGTGGACCGAACTTTTCTCTCAGTGGATTCCCTGAGAAGCCGTTCAATCTCATGTTTAATATGATGTATTAACTCTTCTTTCTTCGGGAATTTTTGCTTCGAGGTATTTCATAATTTTATCACATCGTCGTGGCAGGACTTCTTCGCCTTATAGACGTATCTTTTGACGTATGCGTTATAAAAATCTGGATAACTCATTTTAAATTAGTAAGAGCATGAACTGAGTCGAGTAAAACATTTACAAGAATAAACAAAGAAGGTTGGAACCTGTCCGTGTGTCGCTGCCACTCAACTCGTACGCTCTTGTTCATTGAGTAGCGCGTTCGGCTGATAGTGGCGCGAAAACAAACGACGGGCTGCACTGTACTGTAAATTCAGATTAAATTGAGCTATTTAGTATAAAACAAATATGGTGGTTTGACAGTAGTAATGTACATATAACGTCGAAGTATGAATGAAATTATTTTCTTTCGAACGAATTAGTGAATGATCTTAATCATACAACGATTACGCTTAAGATTAAATCTTAAGCATGTTCAATCTGGGTAATGGACCAAAATAGTATAATTTTTTTTGTTTCAATCAGAAAAACAATTGCGTGATATTTGCCGAGACCCCCCCCTCTCCAACGTAAGATTAGATGAGATTTGACTCGACCCCCTCCCCCCCTTAAACATTTCACGTAATTTATGGACGCCCCCCAACCAGCAAATACCTGGAGACGACTGCTGGAAGCAGAAACACGCACCGTGCACCATGAAGGAAGTTAAGTGATTGACGCATAACAGACCCGAATCGAAAAAATTCGTTGTGGCCCCAACACGTTGTGGCGCGACACTGGAATTCTGGTAATTTATGATGATGATTTGTGAAATTTTGCTCCTTATTTTCTCTTCATTTCTTCTTCTACTTCAATTCAACGCAAATATTATTTTTATATGTTAAAATTAAACTTTCGTCCGCCCATCTGATGTTAAAGCTATAACTCACATTGCCTGTGCGTGGGTAAATAAAATTCCGTCCGAACCGTATTTAGCACTTCCTTACATGTTTTGCCTGCATTCGTGCACTTTTCTCTGCATGCTTGCATAAGCGCACTCTTGGCTGTAATGAATTTCCAACTGTGGCCATGCTATTAAGCTTAAGAAAAGATAAAATATTGAAATGCTGGCAAAGTTTAAGCTGCTCAAGTGAAATATGCAAACCATGTTGGGCCACGTGATGCGATGAAATGCGGGGTGATATTGCGTAAAATCACGTGAGCTTAACAAGAATATGTGGTTACGCCACGTGAGTGCCAAAAGTAACGTGCAATCTTAGAAAATAGAGAATGAAGCCTTAACGTGTACATACATACCTACATACATACATTCATACATACATACGTATACACACACAAATATGTGCATACAAATGAAGGCAAGTGCGCTGCAAAGTATGCTTCGCAGGACGTGCGTGAAAAGTTGGAGAATTTATTTTATTTAATTCCACACACCTGCATAATCGTAAGCTGCAAGACACCCTCACACAGTTCGGTTACAGGTGAACTCTCGCCCATAAGCATACAAGCACACACAAATACACGCACACACGCAGCCAGAAACAGACAAAAGCCCGCAAATACCTCAGACAAATGACAAAAATTTAATAGCAAACATTATTTGCAAGTTTTCATGGTTTTTAGTTGCTGTTAACTTATATATTTGCGTGTACGATATGTGTGTATGTATGTGTGCATATATGTATACATCTATTCATATATTTATGTATTCCTAAGAGTTGTGTGCGCCATCATGCAAATTCCCAGACGCTAAGACGTGCACACACATTTGCTCCGAATTTGATGATGACTTGCAGACTCTTTCTCCACTCATTACTTTTCAAACTTTCCCAGACTTTGCGACAGAACCCCTAATTCTTGTAGGAAATTTCCTTTTCAACTCCTCCCTCAAAGGCTCGTCCCACAATTCGCATGCACATACAAGTAGAGAAGTATTTATGTACATATTTTTGGGTTCATCTTAGCCACGAACTTAAGAAAGTTGAATGGAAAAAGCGAATAGCTGCATGCGATTGAAGCTGTGTACAGAAAAAGAATTTCTTTAACAATTATTTGGCATGACTTTTACTCTTTTACGCTTAAATCCTACTATTTTATTACAATGGCGCATTGAGGTTTGCTTGGAATTGAAAAAGTTACGCTTTAAAAAAGACTTAAAAGGCATACACGAGCAGTTGCGCATCTCTTTCACATCAGCTCGGCTATCAACATGCCCTCAGTCATACCTTCACACACACACATATTCGTTTGTCGATAACACACATTTACTCATATGTGCTCATATGTGTGTGTGTGTGTGTGTGCATGTTGGATACTTGGTAATTTTGCTACGGATATATTTACTTATGATAGTGAGTAATCAAAGTAATGATGATGTCGAAAAACCCGCAAAGTGGTGGCTTAAGCGGCAGTGGAGGTGGGATGGTAGGGCATGAGATATGATTTGAAGAAAACGATGCCACTCAAGCGGTAACTCTTGTTGCATAGGGTTATTCGGCAAGGTGGGTTATTCTAAAAGTTCTAAAATATCGTTTGCCTTCAAATAGACCTGAGTTTCAGCGATAACCTCTTCACTCGAGCGAAATTTCTTACCGGCGAGCACCCAGATGAGAGCAAAATCTAGTGAATACGGTGGATGTGGGAGCAGTTTTAAGTTCAATTTATATAGTTTTGCCATTGTTTTGACTGATTTGTGGCTTCTTATTTTTGGTGAAACGTTGCGCCCATTTTTAACCGAGCTTTTTCATAGTCAAATGCTCTTGTGATATAAAGCCAATGCGTTCTTCTGATATCTTACCGATGTTAGCTACTTACGCAGCTTCACTTTTCGATCATTCAAAACGATTTTGAGGACTTGTTTAGTGTTTTTGGTGTACCGCCTCATTTGGACGTCTACTGCGTTGTGCATCAGAGGTGTCTCTACGACCACGTTTGAAGTCAGCAAACCATCTTTTTATTGTTGTTTCTGATGGCGGGGAGTTCCTATAACACTCTTAAAGCCATTGCTTTGCCGCAACGGTATTTTTTCGCATCAAACATCAAGAAAAAGTGTAAAATTAAAACACGAAATTCATTTTCAGGCATTGTTTTGAAAGTAACAAAAGTAGCGTCACTCTTAACACAATAACTCACGAACTAATGAATAGAATAACATGAAATTTTATACAGCTGCCGTTTTTAAATTAGTACTCTTTGAAAAAGTCATTGCGTATATCTTTCAAAGTTCGGTTAAGTGCTTCTAATGCACGTTTATGCGCCATTGTGCATTCGTCCCAGGTGATGATTTTCGATGCTGATACAACTTTGGCCATTGCTGAGTTTTTTGAAATATGACATGTAGGTTCTTCAATTTTTTTAAGATTTAACGGCAATTTTAATGCTGAGTGAGCCATACGGCATCCTTCTAACAATGTGGCTCCTATTCCAGAAGAAGCAACTGCAAACGCAATGTTGGATCTCGCACGAACAGTGGCTAAAATTACTGGCATGAGGAATATCTTACCAGTTCCACCAGCGGCATCAAGGAAATATAAACCACCATTTCCATCATCAATTGCCTTCATTAATGTATCATAAACTTCTTTTTGTTAGCGATTCAACAGTGGTACAGTCGTTTGAACTACTAAATCCCGTTCCAACTCTCGATTAAATGCGTCATTCATTTCACGATTTGGCGCTGGCATTCCTAACCTGACTAATAAACTACCGCACATAAGGTAACACATGCCTTCGATCAAGAGTAAAGCCCGATTATGTATCTCCTCATTCATCTCAAGATCCGAATTTCTGGAACTGACACGAATTTGATGTAAAATATCTTCTGACATATTATCCTTGTATTTATGCCATAGGTTAGATGGGTTCGATGGAAAGCATGTCGAAAAGAAGATAGCAAATAATGTGCGTATCTGACTTGGTGATGCAGAAATAATGGCTTCAACGATTGTCGTATCCCAATAGGTATCGCTTTCTAGTAAATTGAGTTCTTCACATGCAGCACGATATGTTGGGAATATTGTACCAAATGACATTGGCATTCATCATTCTTTGGATGAACTGTATACATACGACCCAGAGCATCAGTAGAACGCACATCCGGATAACCAGTTACGGTATCACCTTGCTTCCGTCGTTGAAAATTTTTCGATGTGGCATTTCAAGTGTAATAATATAATATTATCAAATTTTCTACTTAACCATAGACAAAATTACGTTTAGCTGTCATTTGCGTTTTGCTTTTCGATATTAGATGCGTTTTTGTTATACCACATTTTCTACAGACTTCACGGAAACGCGTTCGAATGGAATAAAAAGTATCCTATGCCCGTCTCCTGGTTCTAAGCTACCTCTCCATCAATTTTCAGCCAAATCGGTTCAGCCGTTCTCGAGTTATAAATAGTGTAACTAACATGACTTTCTTTTATATTGTATATGTATATAGATATTAAAAAATTTCAATAGGCGATCTTTTGAGAATTAAAAATCTATATCAACAATTTTATGGATGAAACTCAACTAAGGTTCTAGTAATAGCAGCATTTCGAGCATAAAGAGGTTTTGAGAGACCAATATAGAAACACTCCGAACCACAAAGAGCTCTGGCTGAATATTAAAAAAAAAATCTTTTCAGAAAGTTTTATACAGTCAACAGCAGCACTCGGAGTAATAGGACCCGAAAAGCGTAAATTATGTAACTCGAATTGTAAGAATATTTTCTGGATTTGTTTAAATCTAGCAGCATGAAACGTATAATACGGATGCCAAATGAAGGATGCCTACTCAAGTTCGGAACGCACAAACGCCGTGTATAAAAGCTTCAGCGGAAAAAGGGTAGAAGAAATCGCCTAACAAATGCAAGCATGGCGTGAGATTTGGTAAAAATAAAATTTATATAACTAGCAAAAGTAAGCTTCGAATTGCAGTTAATTGCTCTTGCGCATGACAGCGGCGTGCGAGACATGTGATAAGAGGTGCCAATAACAGTGACACGCTTAGAATAGATAATTTGCAACCACTTATTTATGTTCAGCGATAGATCGTTATTGATTCATTAGTCTCTGGAATTATCTAAATCAATTTGCAGCAATTCAAAATCTATGTAGAGAGCTTGTGATGGCCGAATAAATCTTAACGTCAACTGCATAAAGCAGGCAGCTTACTGGCAAGAAGGAAGAGCAAATTTCTTTGATAAACAGAACATAAAAGCGAACCTAGCATGCCACTTTTCGGAACTCAAGAACAAGCAACGAAAGGCAGACGACAATCAGGAAATCATGACTGAGCAAATGATATGAGATCCAAGTCAAGATGGCTGAGTGGAAGCCAATGCAGGCTGGTTTTTCATTCAAGCAGTTGTTTATACAGTGAAGCGTAGATGGATTGCTTACGTCGATTGAGTGAAGCTGGCCCAACAAGGCTTTCTTATGGGCATTGTTGAAGGCTCGAAATATTTTAATAAAAGCACCTGTAATATAGTAAAACTATTTTTGTCTACAATTGGAAAATAAGTGGTATAATTAATTATCAAAGTGCATAAATCTACCAGGTGGGTTTCTAAGGCTGTCACATGGGAGACTGATTTTGCTATGATAGTTACCGGATCGGAACTTATTTGCATATATACCAAGTTCTGCAATATAAAATACCAAAACTATATATAAAAATTTTCTCAGAAAGTTTCTATTTGGCAGCCCCTATATGTCATGGTGAGGCCTTTTATATTAAAAGTATGCAGCTATGCGGGTATGTGCCCTACTGTACTTGACTACGCACACAAGAGAAGTTTGGTTGAAAATATTACATTTTGGGTATAATAGATAATTATGGGATTAACATGCGACTTGTGCTGGTGTGTACGTGTGTAAGCAGCTAAAAAGATATGGGTATAAAATCATTAATATGTGTGAGTATGCGCGTCTCTGTGCCAAGAGTTGTGCGCTCTGGCCAACTGCTTTTTGGTAAACTTTTCCATAAATACGGTTAAGTGCAAATAGTTTGAATTTGGTTTCTGATCTTGACACCTTTTGGCGACTGGTTTTGGGCGATAAACTCTAATGATTATATGTATGCAGGTATGTATGTATGTATGTATGTATGTATTGATGTATGTATGTATGTATGCATATGTGCCAAGTGCTAAATGCCAACAATGTAAAGAATGTGTGTGTGATAAGTTTTTGAACAAGTCGCATACATTAAATATTTTGTCAAACTCCAGATTTAGTGCACTAATGGATAAGTAAAATATTGAAATTTACGCAAGGTAATATGAACTTTTTATGAAGTTTTTAGCTTTTCTAATAACAGTCGCCCTCCCAGTGTATTTGTGCCATGAAAAAGCCCATTCGCCGGTCGGAGTTGGCTTCAAACTGTAGGTCCCTCCATTTGCGGAGGAGCAGGTCGGCCAAACACCCAAAAATGGAGTAAGCGCCAATTATACACACATTAGAAATATATTAAGCTACGTGAATTTCGATTCAAACTGCCATATTTCCTATGTGATTTCATCTCGAAACCATGAAAATGGAAACAAAAATGTTGAGTATCTTCATTTTTCCTCACAATTTAAAACAACAATATCTTACGTCTAGAATTTTCAAAAAACCGAATTTTTTATATAAAATATTATTCTTTATAGTTTAAGGCGTATTTCTGTGGAAGTCGATTGTAAAAATTCCCCATATAATTAAATTGTGAAGTAAAGAAATGGAGATTTGAACCTAGAATGATACATTGGCTCTTCACAGCAGTGGTTAGGCCAATTCTCTACTATGGTAATACTACCAAGGCAATATATAACGCAAGCAGTGCGGCAATAAGCCTAAATTCTCTAAGTGGTCAAACACGCATTATGGTCACGGCAAAATCCTGGCAGGCACTTTGGGGCTTCCCGGACTGGCGGACTATGCACTCCATGCACACTTGCCATTATATCGTTTACGACCCTCCTACCCTCAAGGGAAGAGTGGGAACGGGACGATGTGAGACAAGGCGAGTCCATCCAAGTATACACAGATGGCTCAAAGCTCGAGGGCAGTGTGGGCGTAGGTGTATATTCCGAACATCAGGGGATCTCCTTCAGTTTTCGGCTCCCTGACTACTGTAGTGTCTTTCAGGTTGAACTGATGGCAACAATAGAAGCCGCGCCACTGATACAGTGTGATGCGAAATCCGGAAATGATATCTACATTTTCACTGATAGCCAAGCGACGATGAAATCCCTCACAAAACAGTCCTCAGCCTCCAAGGTAGCCATGAAATGTCGCACATCTCTTAACGAGATGACTTAGTCATTTCACCTAAAGGTAACATGATTTCCTGGCCATCGCGATATTGAGGGTAACTGTAGAGCCGACGACCTAGCGAGACTCGGCTACAAATTGATCGATAAGTACATATACAATGACATAGGGATACCCTTACAAACCTGTAAGCTACTCGTCCTTGAAGAAATCGTAAGGAAAGCAAACGAAAGATGGCGTAATGAAGCCACCTGCAAATTCCTCCGCCAACTGTGGCCGACTCTAAATGCTAAACGCACAGAATCTCTGCTAAGTCAGCCTAAGTATATTGATTTATGTTATAACGGAACACTGCTAATAGGCAGACACGAGCAGAGGTTGGGCGTGCAAGCACATGATTTCTGTAAAAGTTGCCTAGATGAGGACGAGGAAGAGACAATCTCGCTTCTACTGTGCCACTGTCCTGCTCTTTGCAGACGGAGATTTACTATTCTAGGCAGACAATTTTTTAACGAATTGGAAGAACTCCGTTCTGCAGAATTCAGAGATATTCTAAAATGTTTGAAAAGCACACACTGGTTTTAGGAGAGATTCAGATAGAGACAAGCTACAGGACAATCGCTTCAACCTAACCTAACCTAAATAAAGTGTGACATTTATGACGCAAAATACGCACTTTTTTTTAATGTCGTATATTGCACAATTTTTCGAAATTCAAAAATCCGGTTCGTCAAACTACAAATAAGTACAACTTCATTTTACAAATTTTTTTTTTTTTACTTTTTACAGATCCATCAACATTTCAAGGAGAAATGATGCAGACTGTGGATCAACTTTTTTTCACTGTACTTTGGTTCACGTGAATTTTTATATACTAATTTTTGTAAATAAAAATTAAAATAAATTTTTTTATAAAGTTTAAGTACTAATAAGCAATGTGTAATATTTTCTGTATATTTATTTCAATTGTTATCCCTTTTCTTGTAGCGCATTTTTGGCGCTGCTGGACGTTTGTAACCCTTTAAGTTACTCCTAACTGATAGCAGTGGCTAATTTTTCAGTCAATAGCAGTAATAGTAGCATTTAATTCATGACAGAGGCACTTTTCCCAATCATCAATGTTTTATTTATTTAAAGGGTAGTCAGAATTTTCAAAAATATAATTTTTTTTTTCATTTTCTTGAAGTATAATATCTTACAAATATTGTGTGAAAATTTGAAGTGAATCAGACAAATCTTTTCGGGTTATTCAACAATTAACAAAAGGCTGTCGGGCGCTAGGGAGCGTTTCAGAGCAAGTAGCAAAACTTTAAAAGCGTTTTTCTCAAAACTATATTTTTTGAACTGGTGATCACTGTAACTTAAAACCCGCTTGGTAGATTTCAATAATATTTATACTGTTTTTGAAAAACATAAAAAACATCGTGCCTAATCGAAGGATTTTTTTTCATAATTTCTATTTTTTTAAACAATTTTTTTTTTCGAAAATTTGAAAAATATTTCCTAAGGCTGCCATATTGTTAATTTTGAAAAAACAAGCTTCGGTCAGGCACAAGATTATCTACTAATAAAACTAATTTCTCTTGTGCGATTGATTTTAGATGAATCGCCAAGGACTTGTGTAGATCACCGCAAGGGACCTTTGGAGAAACGGGCTCCACACAAACAGCGATAAATTTTACAATTATTAATTTTTTTTTTTTTTTAAATTTTGCTAAAGTCAAGTCGAAAGATTGCTAGAAAAAGCAATTAACTAGCAAAAAAAAAATATTTTTGTTAGAAAAAGCAATTAACTAGCAAAAAAAAAATATTCATCATCTTTTTGTTCGGGCGTCTAACCTGCCCCCAACCCTTTAAAAACTGTGAAAGGTTTTAAATTGAGACTCTTCCGACTCAAAAGTTTGCCGCCAACAGAGCATAAGTTGATCCTGGCAAAGTTGATACTGAAGAAATAAACTCACATAATTCTTAGCATTTGTTGGGTGTTGAGTAAACAATGCTGGACGGTATAATTATTCACGTTGAATTCCCCTGCAGTTAATCCCTTAAACACTACCACTTTTCTTAAATCGGCCTTCAAGTGATACAATTAAGAGTACCCATACCTGCATATGCACGCATCCTTGTTTTTATGTGTGTATGTGTATCTCCAGTGTATATCTACAAAGTATCCCTAACAATATTCCTTCGGCGTCTTTCCTCATTTCAGCTGTAATTAAAATTTGTATATGTTTTCTTGGCGCTTGCGGTGGCAGTATTTCGCTTCCTCTCTGTGTGTGCGTGCATATAATTATGTATTAAAGTATGTGCGTGTGTAAGTGTATAAGTAAATTTCTCTTTTACATGCCTTCCTTAGCGTTTCGCGTCTGTAAGTGTGTCGCTTGTGTGAAATTTCGTCCCACTTTTAATTGTTGTTTTAATAAACAAATAAACAGCAAAAGTAAAAAGGAGTAAAAAGCTAACAAAAATACACGAAAACAACGAGCAGCCTTGGTTGACTAGCAAGCCAGTCTGTTAGCCAGCAGATAAATAAAGCGCACAGACTAATGGAAGATGGCTTACATATGTATTTGTTAATGGGCAGACGGAGAGACATACACAGGGCACAAAAAAAATAAAAAAAAACAAATACTAAATGCAAATAAAAGCTGTATGTATTTTAGTGCAAATGTGTATGGGTGTGTGCAGTTACTAACTACCCTACCACCTCACTTTAGTGGGAGCGAATTTAGTGGACTTGGAACCTTACGAAAAAAAGAACCAATTTCGACACTACACAAATGAGTGCGGCTATTTAAAAAGTAGTTTTCGCCCGACTGCAATTACTAGATACTCTTCGCCCGCTTCTCCTCGCCAACATACTTGCAGCTATTGCTCAATGACTGATAATATTGCCAAGTGTAAGAGGAAGGATTATAATATGCGGGGGCAAGAGAAATTTGTTACATTGCTGGTGCTGGTTGGTGCTGCTGCTGCCGCTGCTATTTGGTGTGTGGCACAATGTATAATAAATGTTCGTGTGATTGTTCAGGGTGACTAGGGGCCTAGGGGGGCAGTGGTAGCGAAATAAATTGCCAGATATGCTTGCGTTCCAAAAATGGCGCCACTAGCGGTCCCTCTTTCGCATCAATCTCTGTGGCTGTAAACTCGGTATTTGTGGTTGAAGCGAGCTTACTTTGGCTCATTGTGTAGTTCTTCCCCTCGCGCTGTGCTATTCGAGAACATCAATGTGCTACACCAACGCCGCTAGCTGTTTTTAGGGCATTAAATTTAAAAGCTACTACAATTTTATTTTGCCATTAACTCAGTCTTTTTTGCACATTTTTTTTGAGGGGGGGATAGTTAAAATAACAGTCAGTCAGTCGGCACACAAAGCAGTTACCTACCATTCAACTATTTACATACATTTACTTACACAAATATATATGCATAATACACATACACACATACACATACTTTAAATGTGCCACATTAAGCAAAAAAAAACAAAAAAAATCTCTTTGTATGCATAAATGACAATTTTGTAGGGTAAAGTTATGGCTGATTTTTCTTATCTCTGCCACCTACTTGGCAGCGCACTATAAAATTATGTAACATATTTATGGGCGCTTAAGTACAAGCACAACGAACGACAGTACATGCGAATAAGGGAGATAACCAAAAATTTAATTTTCCTTAAATAAATGCATGAAATCAGAGAGCACCGGGCAAAGTAAATAAGTATCTGCGCACTTGTTCGTAAACCTTTTGGAAAACTGGTAAAACGCTGCCGGCAATTAGTGAGCGAGGCAAAAGTAGCACAAACTGAAAGGGATGCAGAAAAAGCAAAGCGAGGCAAAAGCCATTGGGGAGCAGCGCATGTAAATACTCTCATCGATGCTTTGCTGCCCCGCCCGCTCTGCGCATATGGACATTCGTACATTAGTTTTGTGCCAAAAGTGATTAAATGCTCGTAATTAGCTATTTTCATACGAGTAGCCTAAGCTAATAGGGTCCGCAGTGGCATTCGAGTGGCTTGGCTAGTAAACGTGCTTGGGTAAACAAAATGTGCAGATACATAGAGATATATGTATGTATGTGTGTATGAAGGCATGGATGTATGTGTGTATGTATGTATCCATGTATGTATACAAGTATCCAATATTTCCATTTATTTACATTTAGTTTTTTGTATGTATGTCAGCGTATATGTGTGTTTATTTTAGCTTAACATGCAACTATTCACAAGAGAAAATTTTGCAATTATTCACATTAAAAAATACGATCTGCTAGTTATTTCAGTTATTTAAATGAATCAGATTAGGTTTGGCAGCCGAATCACACATAGAGACAGCGATGCCACTTAGACCACGAAATGGGTCCATTGTGAGCAGCAGGGATTTCATATTGAACCATCGTGATTTTTGACAAAGCGTAAAAGTTGTTGATACCTAAAGTGTATAGATTATCTAATTTTAAATATCGCTTCTTGGTTCTGGCTAGAGCCGGGCATGTGCAAAAAAGGTGTTGAATTGTTTCCTACTCCCCCTCATTTCTGCAGCTACGACAGAAATCATGCGTGTAAACGCCTAAACTCCTTGCATGATTTCCTATGGGACAATTTCCGGTGAGGGCCGCTACTAAGGTTCTGATTTGAAGTCTATTCAGTTTTATAATACTCTTGGACAGACGTAAATTTAGCCTTGGCCCTGTTTGCCTAGCAATTTCGCAGGTGTTAACGCTAATCCATCATTCATTTGAAGAACTGATTAGTGCGTCCTTAATGAGAAGCTTACAAGTTGCGAAACATATCTCCATAAAATTACTTATGTCTGGCATACAGGTACCTTCTCGTGCAAGTTGGTCTGCTCTACAGTTCCCTGGTATATCTCTGTGGCCTGGAACCCAGCATAAGATAATACGATATTGTTTGGCTATCGCATTAAAAGATTAGCGACAATGTAAGAAACTCCTTGATGTTATTTGGAATGCATCGAGGGCCCGTAGGGTAGCTTGGCTGTCTGATAGAATGCAGATATCTATCGATGATATTATGTTTATCTTTAACCATTTTAAGGCTTCATGAATGGCGTTGATTTCCGCTTGGAAAACACTACAGTGATCCGGTAGTTTAAAGGATTCACAGATAGAAAGCTCTTCGTAAAATAACCTTGACCTTACACCGGAGTCCATTTTAGATACGTCCGTGTAGATCTTAACGGGTGTGTTGGGTGATGAATTTTCTTCAAGCGATTTCAGTCTAGAAGGGATTTGCATTAAGAAATTTCTTTCGAAGCAGAGAATGGGAGAGTGATAATCACAATCACTGGGTATATCCGTTTGAGAGTCTAAGATGGTTGAATGTCCATGTGTGACAGTCTTCCGTTGTGAGCTCGCTCTGAGCCTTAAAGCGGAACAGGCCGCTGAATATTTGCAGAAGAGTTGTAGTGGTGGCAGATGTAATGTAAGATCCGAAGCCATGGATGGCGTGGTTTTCATGACGCTACATATTGCTAATTCCGCTGATCTCTGCACCTTATTCAATACGTTTTTTTCTGCATAGCACACCACCAAGCAACATTTCTATATAGAAGAATGGGTCTAACGATAGCAGTATAAAGCCAATGAGCAACCTTATGTTTAATTCCACAGGTCTTACCTAAAGCTCTCTTATAGGCATAAAAAGCTAGGTTCGCTTTCCTAACTCTTTCTAAGATGTTTGACTTCCAAGTCAGTTTCCTATCTATGTTTAGTCCCAAGTACTTGGTTTCTTCCGAAATCACAAGAGCTTCCCCCTTGAATTGGACTTAGCTGAAGGGTTCTATGTTTCTTAGTGAACAATATGAGTTGTGTTTTGCCTGGGTTGACTCCTAAACCACACTTTTCTGCCCACCTAGAAAGTACATCTAGAGCATTTTGTATTAGGTCTCTTAATGTACATAGATACAAATTTACAAGAGACAACAATAACAACATCACCGGCGTAAGATATCACCTTACAGCCCACAGATTCCAGTACTAACATACGTTTATTTACTGCGTTCCATTAAAACGGTAAAAGGACTCCACCTTGCGGTGTACCTCTACTCACCAATCTCCTGAGTACCGATTCTCCTAGATTCGCTTCAATGATTCTGCTATTTAGCATTTTGTTAATGAAGCCTACCAAGCCTGGTTCCAACCCAAGTTTAGTGAATGCTGCAGTGATTATCTTGAAGTATACGATAACAGCAACGCTTAAGCATATCTCTCTTTTTAGTGGATGAAATAATTTGAAATCAGGTGCTTTTTAATAGCTGTACCTAGCGTTTTTATATTTTCTTTTATTTTACAACGATTTGTTTGCTGTTTTGCAAAGCGTAAGTATTCATTCCATAGAACTCTTTTTGCTCCACGAAATCAGGCTAAGTGTATCATATTTTCGAGTTTTATAATTTTTTATTAGTTTTGAGGCTAAGAAATGGAATACCCAGGGGCCAAATATAAACATTGTCGACACCTGCTCTTCTTTGCCTTTCATCGAGGTCAAAAAGCAGCCCGGAGCATTTGCGATGTGCATGGAGAAGACGACCTCGGTAGTCTAGCATGAGTGCACTAGCCTGCCATCCTAGAGGTTGTGGGTTCGAATCCCATGTAAAGAACGGCCCTCGCACTTTTCCAAACTTACCCACTTTCCTAGTTTCTAAAAAAAAAATGCATTCCTCAACCCCAAAAACCTTATCCTCCCAAACCTTACTCCCGCACAAAAAGTCAGCGCATTATTTGCATTGTGGCTGCTAAAACAAGCAAAAAAAAACCAAAGAAAAAGACACAGTTACACATTGCATCAGTGGCGCCAGCAAGAGGAAGCTGGCGACCGCAGTAATAGCGCACACATCAAATTTAGCGAAGTCCTCAACCATCTGTGCGGTTCTTCAGCCAGAAAAAAGTGAGACACAGATGGCCCTCCAAGCAGTAAGAAGACGTTGTTCCTAAGCAACGACAGATGGGCATTCCCACTACTTAGGACTAGTAGCGGCAGGCTAAGCACCTACCCTGTCAGAAAGCAAAATAGATTAAAGAAACGAACGCAGGACTGAGTCTTGTCGAGGCCCTATGCTCCCAAGTGGAGTGAACAAGGAAAAACAAAAAACAAAATGGAGAAGGTGTCATAGGCGAGTCTACAACTCGGAAGTGGTTCGCAAAATTCAAAAATGGCGACTTTAATGTCGATGACACGTCCCGCAGTAGAAGGCTTTCTGAATTCGATGAAGAACGTCTCAAATCCCTTTTCAAGACGAACGGTCGCGGAACCAATCGTGAATTATCAAAAAAAATTAGCTGCGATAATAAAACGGGTGGGAACAATGGGATTTACCGCACAATTGGAAGTTTGGGTGCGTCACGAGCTCAACGAAAGAAAGAAAGAAGGTAGCCTTAAATTGCTTCACATTATCTCGCCCGCCATCGAGCAACACGCGGTCATAAACAACGCGGTTTGTAACGAATCGTCATGGGAGATGAGAATCGGTGCCTATACATCAATATGAAGCAATGAAGGAAGTAGGTGGCTCCAAGAGACACGCCAAAGCCGAGAGTCAAGCCAGATCTTGATTCAAAGAAGATCATGATATGTGTTTGGTGAGACTGGGAGGGCATGGAGGACTGGAAAATACTCGAAAAGAAAGTCACGGCCATCAAGGAGTTTTGCATTGACCAGCTACACCGCGTAAATGAGGCTGTTCGACTGAAAATACCTCATCGACATGGTCAAACCATACTCCGTCAGGATAACGCCATGCCTCATGTTGCACAAGTCATCAAAACCGCACTCCAGGAGCTCGAATGGGAGATCCTACAACATTCGCCATATTTTCCGGACCTTACGCCGGCCGACTACCATATTTTCCGCTCCCTGTCAAACCATACGAAGGGAGGTACCTTAGATAACAAAGAGGTCCTTAAAAACTGGCTCACAACACCAGACCAGGCTAGTTTTGGCGGAATGGCATCAACAAATTGGTCTAGAGGTGGCGAGATTGTAAACAGCAACGGAAATATAATCTAAAAATTTAATTTAATTTTATTTCTGAAATCAAAAAAAATCTCATGATATATTTGTACGAGTACTGCCATGTGCATATTAATACTTTAATTGCATGCGATTTAGTTGAAATTTATTTCTGTATGAAAACTATGCCATAATTTATTGTTTTCGTTGTTCAATAAGACACTATGTCAAACAAAGTTGAATAGAATTCTGTGCTCACTGCATTAAAATCACTTACATGACATAATTTAATTCTACTGACATAAGTGGACAATGCAGCTCCAAGTATTTATGTATTTGCGAGTTTTGTATGTTTACAAATACTAAGAAACACTTGCGCCATATACCTGTAGTAATTTATTTATTAGTGAGCAAAATTGGAATCGAAATTGAAAACTCAAATGGTTGACCCAAATTCCAGGTAAGCTCGGTATTTATGTATATTAATATTCATGCACCCGGCAGAGAAAAAAGGCAGTCTTAAACTACAGTCGTGTTTTGCAATCCATAGAGTGGAATATATTAGTGCGAGTTAAGTAAAAGTTAGGAATGAGTTAAGTAAGAGTTAAGAATGATAAATACCAGGTTTGCTCGTTAGGTATGGAAAAAAAATTTTTTGAGGGGAACTTTGGATTCTACGACATTCCTTTTCTGTTTCACAAAATTTATTTTCTTGATCCTCAGCTTACCACCTTAAATGATGCTAGAGTCTACGCGGACGACGTTGCCTGTTTGTTAAAAGGCCCTTCGCTCATGAACATCTGTAGAAGAGTGTAGAAAACTCTGGGTATGAATGGCACTTGGTGCTGTGTGAGTGGGCTATCGGCTAGCCCTACCGATACTGGTATTGTCCTCTTTACCAGAAGTAGGAAGTTTGATGGACTCGTTTTGCCTAAGTTAAAAGGATTCACAATCCAGCTATTCAAAGAAATCAAATATCTTGGAGTAATCCTCGGTGGTAAACTTCTTTCGAAGTCACACGTTGAAACAGAGACATCCAAAGCAGTGACAGCCTTCTGGCAGTGCAAAGGTGTCTTTGGGAAAACGTGCGGTCTTTCTCCTAACAGGATCCCATGGATCTACACGGCTATCATAAGACCTATTATCACCTATGCATCAGTGGTCTGGATGAGTAGACTCTCTCTCCCGTGGGAATCAGGAGGACCTTATCGAGACTACAACGCACTGTGGCCATCTGTTGCACCGGAGCTTCTCCGAGTACTTCAGGTCCGGCATTGGATGCTCTGGTTAGTCATCCAAGGAGAGGCCTTGAAGGGCATCTGCAGGCTGAAACCCAATGGGAACTGGTGCGGCTCCTGTTTGGCACTGGAAAATAGAGTACGCATGGACTTCGATCCAACGATTCTCTCCATGCCTCTTGACCCCATGCCATCACGCGTCGTACTAGAAAAGAGATATAGTGTGGTGCTGCCAGAGGCTCAATTGTGGTCAAACTCTGAAAATGAGCCCGGCAAACACTGTTTTCGCATTTTCATGGATGGCTCTAGACTGAACACGGTTCCGGCTCTGATATCTACGTGGAGTCCAGCGGGACAGAACTACACTTTGCTCTTGGAATGTACGCCTCTGTGTTTCAAGCGAAGGTGTATGCTGTTTAAGAAGCGATGAACTTTGTTGTGGAAAACAGATGGAGAGGAAGATTGGTATGCATCTGCAGCGACAGCAAAGCCGTGCTCATGGCCTTAGTCAGCCCTCCAACCACTTCAAGGGTAGTTAAGTTTTGTAAATCCAGGCTGAACTATGCCGGTAGACATAAAATTCTGATGCTAACATGGGTCCCAGGATACGTGAATATCGCGGTTGGCAAGATTTCTGACTCTTTAGCTAGGATGGGCTATGAGGCCAACTTCTTTGGCTCGGAGCTCGTTGTGCCACTTCCTTCTGCAGCCATCAAAGCCACGGCAGCAAACGGGTTACTTCAACCCACAAGCGGGCCTCGCAGGCCGAAAGAGTCTGCAGATGGAAAAAACTGATGTTACCTGTTATAGCCGACCGACTATCGCAGATTCTTCTGTCATTAAGTAGGCAGCTGATTGGCCTCATTACGGGCCACTTTCTATGGGCGAAGCACATGGAAGAGGTAGGCATCTCAGAGAGTGCACTCTACCCAGCATGTGGAGAGGAGGATGAGACGGCGGACGATTTTCTGTGTGTCTGACCGGCCTTCGCTCGAATCAGGCTTGAGGTCTTTGGCACTGAAGTGTTAAGAACCGACCTCCTTGGCTACTTAGCACCATAAGATCCACTCAGAAGAAAATTAAAAAGGAAACCCGATTGTAGTACAATGGGCTCAATGTTGTGTCATACCTGCTAAATTTTTACAGTCACTGGTGTCCATATCTAAAAGTAAATAATTGAAGCATTTGTTGCATATTCAGCATGGACTGGTACTGTTCTAAGGCAAACCAGTTCTCCTCTACCCTTGATATCACTCGAAAAACTGTAGGGTACAGACGCACAGATACATATCCGGACACTCAAATATATTATTTTTCCATACAAAGTTTATATGCACACATACCTGTATGTGTTTCTGTATGTGTGTGTGTGGGGTTTTTGTTGAAATAGCAAATGTTCATTTATTTTACGGCGAAAGTCGCTTTTCATGCTTTTCAGTGGCCCAGAGTTCGGAAATAGCAGAAATTAAATTTCGAAACTACAGCCAATGCCAGTGCGAGTATAAAATTTGTGTGTGGTTGGCTGAAATACCTGTATCGGAAATTGCGTTCAATTAATTTGTGGCAGTGAGAGTTCTTATTTTTCTAAATATTTTGTCGGTGTGGAGTTACTGGTTATATAGAAATACTTATTTATGGATATACATGAAAGTGCAATACCACTTTGCCGTTACAGTAAACGATATGACCCACTTTTGTGACGCTCATTTGGCGAAAGTGCAGTTGAAAGTGAACGATTTTAACTTTTCAATCCTTAAATTTTACATTCCAATTCATCGTAATAAACGACATTTACTCATATAGAGGTTTAGAGAGATAATCTTTCTCTAAACAAATTTCATTGATATGGGTTTGTGAGCTGCAAACTACATTCGAGCAAGGCCGGCGAGTATGATCGCATCTCTCCAAAACTCACTTGCTTTGGTGTGAGTGAGGCAGTAAACGGATGACCTTAGTGTGACAGTAGCCAATTAAAATATTTTCAAGAATATCGAATGCAAAAATTAGATCTGCGCGAGCAACCAGAACTTAGGGGTGTTCTGGGAAGTGAGGCAATGAGTACGTAAAGTTTAGATGTGAGTGTAAACGCACAAATTTCTCTGGATTTCCTGTTCACTCAAATTGAGGAGAATACTAAAGCAGCTATTGGGTTAGGTTAGGTTAGCCAGCTTGGTAGTCTAAGACAAGACACTCGGTGGCGCTAAGGCCCATTGTAATACCTCCATTTGATTTCCATCCCGTAACTAAGTTGCTTAAGCCACTTAAATCTTATTGAGAAGGCCTCTCTAGTCCCTCCAGTGAGACATTTTGCAAATTTCTCAGATCTTGAAATAAATAATCGGCAAGATATTTGGCACAGCTTCTTTGAAATGCAGGACATTCACAGAGGAGTTGTTGTACCGGCTCAATTTCTTCTTCATCTCTACAACTCCTGCAGAAATCATTGTGAGGTACACCCATTCTACTGTCTAGGGTTCTAAAAACACAATTACCCATTATAAGACCTGTGAGGACGCTGGTAGTTGGTCTGTTGAATCCAAGCAGACGTTTGCTCCTTTTAAGATTCATTTTCGACCAGAGCGCATTGGAGACTCTGCAGTCAGTAGTCCAACCAACTTCTATTGGTTTCCTCGATTACGCTTAAGTCAATCGCAGTGTACAGTTCGTTTAGAGGAATGCTTGTGTTCTCTACCACTCGCTGAAAATCAAAATCAGAGCCTTTTTTTGCACACTCATCTACTCTTTCATTTCCCTCCAGTCCAGAGTGGCCGGGGACCCAACAAAGTGTGACATTTTATTGGTTTCCGCGATTACGCCCAAGTCAATCGCAGTGTACAGTTCGTTTAAGTTCGTTAAAGGAATGATTGTGTCCTCTACCACAAGCTGAAGATAAAAAACAGAGCCTTTCCCTGCACACTAATCAGCTCTTTCATTTCCCTCCACTTCAGAGTAGTCGAGGATCCAACAAAGTGTGATATTGTGTTGTTCGACTATCAATAAAACTGGAAAGGTTTGCTAGAGAAGACCTTGGAAGACGGTACACCAGTCTGGGAGTCTAAAGGAGCTGTTAAAAGATAATTGTTCCGAGAACACTCCCGATCCAGTGCCAGTATCCATGTTTAAACCGTCAGCTGATATGACTCTGGCCTGCCAATCCTTTCTGTCAGGTATTCGTATTTTATACTCTCTGTTCAGATCTATCTTGAGAACCAGATATACTGTTTTCGATGCGTCTTGCAAGTGTTCGACTGCCAGTAGAATTGATGCTTGACTGTGTGTGTTTTCTTTTAACATAGCTGCAACTTAATCAACAGCTTCTAACTATGATTGCTTTAAGCTTAACATCCGCTGAGTATCGGCGTAGCTCTGAGCCATGTTTTTAGCTCAGTTCTTAGTTCAGAGTGAATGCGATTCATCCATTACGTCTCTCAAGGACAAATACGCAACTTTTCATGGGGATACTAACGAGGAACCGGACTATTAGTCATACAGTTCCAACCTTCGACGTCATGCAAAACGATCTCTGTGAAAGCTGTAGATATGTCGGAATATATACAGAACATCCTGAGTTGCAGGTTTTTGGCGGCTAATTTCTACTAGCGCCTTGAGAGTTCATTGAAAGGATTGGATACGAACAGAGATCGAGCTAATTTAAGTACATTCCTGAGCAGCCCAATACTTCCATTTGAGCCAACCAAATACATTGTAGGGCAAACAAATTTCTTTAAAGAATTTAAAAGCAATTTTTAGAAATGAAAAATTCAAATCTAGGCCACACTCAATCTCATACGTTTTTATATAAAAATCTTAAAACTTTAAGAGCCATTTTCGCTTCCCTAAGGTATAGTGAGCACCGGTTTATACATTCTTCGTTACACCCTTGGCAAATCTTCTACATAAATTTGTGAAGTGAGTCTTAATGTAGAACGAAAGAGAGTACTTTTTTTAGTTCAAGTCGAAGTTTGAAGTCAATAGCATGATTTTAAGCCAACTTTTTAAAGTAACGTTTTAATGACGGCATTAAAATGATCGAGAATTGGAATGCGAAGACTTATATTTTCACATTCAGCGCTACACAGAGATAGAGTGAGTCGAGTAGGTAACGGACCATGAGACATTCAAATAACTGAGTATGAACCGATACCCGTAAACAAATTCAGCAGTACGTAGAAATGTGTGGGGAGCCACGAACAAAAGCGCGCCGGCTGAATATAGTAATGAACGTTTTTTTGATAACTGCAGTATGAACATGAAGCTTTTACCGTAAATAGCTTCCTGCTGAATAGACAATCACAGGCCAATTTTATGTCAGCACTCTGGAGCAGCTGGGGTTGCGCATTTTTCGTGTGCAATCCAAAGTCGCTCAGAACTAAGAACAGCTGAATCTTGCACCACAACAACTGGCCGACTCACCACATTGAGTAATAGTTTCTCACGAAAAAAGAGCATTTAAAAGTTGTTTTATAGAAACTTTAGTCCCGGTATTGCCTATTGTGACTATTTCTTACTTCTCGTACCTCAGGTGAACTCATCATGGTGGTGTATGCGAGCTCAAGGAAGCTGTAATGAATTGATTGTTTTCAAAAGAATTACTCAGGGTAATTGCAATCGCGGAGGCAACTTTGTAATCGATGTTATAGTTACAGTGAGACTTTCTGGCAATGACGAGAATAAAATTTTATTTGTTTTTCAATTTGCTTGTCTTCTATTGGCAAGTTCGCGTAGCCTGTGTAAAAAAGGTTTTTTCTTAATATTTTGTTGGCTGTATGGATACTGAAGAAATCTGTTTGCAAAAGGAGGGAGCAACTTGCCACAAAGCCAAAAAAAAAATTTTATTTATTGCATGCGAATCTCTCCGGTAGGGTATTTTAACGATTTTCTGAAGCAATTGGACTGCCTGCCTTGAACTATTTTCTTAAAGAACGATTTCGAAGATGGAGTTTATATAAAAACAATTAAAACAATTGAAAAGCAATATTTCTTTGAAAGACAACATTCGACGTGAAATTGCCTACAAAGTGCACCAATTGTTGTTAAAGGTTACTGCAGATCCGACCAAAAGAAGGCATCTATAGGCGTGTAAATCATAAAATATTTATTTATTAAGAATAAGAATTTCCAAAACTATTATGTATGTACTTAGTAAAGCCAGCTTTAACGACCGTAGTGATCTCCAATTGAGTTTATTTGCAACAAAACTCACATTAACGAATTCGAATTGGATGAACGTGAGCTTCACAATTAATTCCTCTTCGTTGTTAACTACTCGGGCACTCTCACAGCAGTCATAACTGCAAGCGATGCGTTTAATAGCGCACACTTGCATTGGCACTGTTAGAAACGCTGTAAAGTCGTATGCGTGAGATGGTCACTGTTAACTACAATACCCGCACTCACAGCATTCGACTCACGCTAGCATAGCAACTGCAAGCGGATCATCAACATCATACGCCTTCGCTGTTAACTGCACAGGTTCTCACAGTGGCTTGTATTGACGCTGTTAGAAACGCTGTGAAGTCGTACTGCGTATGATATTCGCTGTGAACTACAGTGACCGCTCTGCCGGCACTCAGTTCGCACTTGCATTGCAACTGTTAGCGATGCTGTAAGTCGTATGCTTCTGATATTCGCTAGCGGGAAGACATCAGAGTGCATGATGAGTTATGTAGGTGACCAGCAGTTATTTCTGCTTAATTTTTACGAGGCTGCTTTAATTAGGAAATATTGCTTAGAGTTCACTCCAAATCTTCAACTCTCAGTCTGAATTTCTACACTGCAAACGTCAATGAACATTTAGTGAACTCCCATCCAAACGATGTTTTAGTTTGAATTAAAATTAAAATAAACTCAAGCATGAGATAGCCTGTATTGAGACATGTTAATGAAATTAAATGTCTGAACTAAAAACAGTTTTTCTTATTAAAAGTTTTTACCATCATTTCTACTAGAAATACTTTTAACTATCGAAAAATGTCAAAACATTAAAGTCAAAATTTGCAGTCATTTCAACGGCATCCTTCTTCTTTCCTTTGACTCCACACACTCGTATTTCCAAGTGAAGATAATAAATGAAAAGAAGCAAATGCAACCTTCCTCTTTCAATTACCAACTGCTTAAACTAAAATTTATTTGAATTTCACAAAATTCCTACGAAAATTTCTTAACTATCCATTCAAGCTTTACTTGCGCTTGTTGAGGATGAAAAACACAGATAGTTAAAGAAGAGGAGAGAGAGAGAGAGCGAAGGAAGGTAGTTAAATTAAATGCAAAGAGAAGCAGAAAATGTGTAGCAATAGCAGTGACATGAAAGTTCTCTGCGAACCATAAAATATGTTGTGAAATTTATTTGCGCTACAAATACTTAACCACAGCATCAACAATAAAATCAACAACACAATTTCCCATACACACACTCTTATATTCGTACAACAATAAGCTGAGCAATAGGAATGCATAATGAAAGCAGCAGTAAACAAGCGCAAAATGGAAGGAAATACGGCAAAAACTTTCTCATGTACACACAAGCGCAGCTAAATATCTATTCATGAATACCAAAATACTCTGAAAATGTGTGAGATTCGAATGGTTGTTGGTTAAAAGTTTGTTGGAGTTAGAAGGCGTAAAGGAGGCTTTAAAGCAGCTGCTTAGAGAAGATGCAGATATTTATGTACATGTGTTTGGGTGTGCATAAGTATATTTGTTTTTGTAAACCAGTGTGTTCAATGTCCTCTCCTCGCGAGAATACCGTCAAGTACTACATCGCGGAGGAGCCGAAACTGCTGTGTCTCAGTCTTTCCAGACGCCTCATCGCTTTTATAGGCTCTAAAACCAAGGCGCATATGCGAGATTCTCTAACTCTTAGTTGGAGAATAGCACATTGAAGATACAGACGGCCTCCCACTTTTCTTTCGAGCGCAGCTTATATTGCATGAATATTTCTGGCGAAAGGGGTTATCCAATGACTTTGTAAAGTTTTTCGCTCGCTGTACTGAAGCGCGAATTATATATTTAAAATTAAACAGTGAGTAGTTTGCAAAAAACATGACTTAAATCCTTAACATCTACTTAAGTCTAATTTTTAAATTCTTAAATAAATTGCTTATTATCTAAAACAAAGCTGCATTTTATGAACTGTTAAACAAAAAGCATCACGCCACCGAAAAGCTCAGTTGCAATGTTATTTTTCCATCCAACATTCCTTTTTATTATTTGTTGTTTCAAGAACTGTTTAACTTAGGTTCCCTAACATTGTTTTTCCATTAACAGTTCTTAACATATCATTTCTTAACATCGTTTATATTGTCTAACATTTGTTTAACCTCACTATTATGTTATTGTCATGTTAATAACATTAGCTCTGTTATTAACAGAAGCTTATGCATAGCTCACGTCCCAGTCATCGCAGTGGGGATTGCCATCGTGGTTGAATCTGCAATTAGCCCAAGTTTTAGATTACGACTGTATTTTTATGTACAACGTCATTTTGTTGCGTTATTTCCACTTTTTCGGCCACTCATCTATGCAATTTGCTCTTAGTACTTCACAAGCCACTAGCTCATAGAGCTCTGTATTTGTGCTTTCTAATAAGGATACATACCAGATGTTACCAGAGCAGCATTGTCGCTTAAATGCAACCCGTAGGTGGACTGCACACCTCAAAGTTATGACGGGTTTCATCCATCGAAATGGGTACACAGAACAACATTTCGCTCTTCACAACATTTGTCAGGAGCTGAGAACGATTTTGGTTTAGTTCCTGGACATTCTCGATTAGTGGCGCCGGACATTCACAGTTGGCGCTATCACTGTGGTGGAAGTGTTTTTGTTGGCGTAAATGATAGTATGTTTTCTGACCGGAAAATTTTTCATTTTTCATGAAAATCTCAACCATTGAACGATCCCCTACCAGCAATGACCACTGGTTTGTTCTTGGCTAGCTTGAAGGACGGTTTCACGGTTCGATACATTCGAAGGGATAGGTATAAGGCCGACGCATAAGTTTCCCCACATCTTCCATATATACCCCCAATACCATTTATCTATTTGCAGCTATCAATTTAGGAAGAAACCTCGGGAACGTGCGAACTGAACTGCCATTCTGAGCGATAATCAAGCTGCAGTCAAAGCTTTGTCATCCTTTGTGGTTTAGTCCTCAGTAGTCTTTGAGTGCTTAGGGAAACTAAATTTACTAGAAGCGCGCAATCGCAACCGACTCATATGGAATCCGGAACTCAAGGGTTTCCCAGAAACGAAGTAGTGGATCCAGTATATTGGCTAGAGAGTCTGCATAATCGGTACTTGTATGACCCGAGTTACAAGCCGACACCAAACTCTGGGGCTACGCTAGGGCGAGCTCTTATTGGAAGAATATAGTCAAAAGAGATTTAAATGGCTTATAAGTCCTCATAAGAACGAATTGAGAATGTTTACTGGCTGTGGATATGATCCACAGACGTCTGGCAATTTTGCGGTCAGAAGTTAGTCACATACGCTCAGCCCAACTCAGTTCCATCTTGATTTACTGAAGGAGCGACCTTTGAATGAGGAAGTGTCATAAGTACAGGGCGCAAAAATTTTATCGAAGAGCAAACCTTCTTTCAGTTCCATTCTAAGGACGGATTCAGTTTTTTGTTGTGCCGACTGAAGATGGTTTTGAGCGAACTAAAATTGTAATATTTAGGCGACACCACAATTGCGATGCCCAGCGAAGAAAGGGCTACCGAGTACGAGCAGAAGAAATATACACAAAGGAAGGCCAAGACTCTGATAATTGGATGTAGGACGTAGATCGGGACGCTGAGCTATGCTATTTGGTATACGATGGTGGTGAACTCAAGCGAGGGATAAATTGAAGTGGAGACAAATGTTACAGCAAGCCAAAACCCAGACCGGGTTGTTGAGCTAAGAATGATGATGATGATCATTGAAAGTGTAAACCTCGGGTATGTTCTATTCATATCGTCTAGAGATACCAAAACTGTGTAACGTTAAGTTGATAACGGAAGCAAATGCGTTGCGGCTCGAGGTGTGTTCTAAGCGGAGCTACGTTTAAACCTGCTAAACTTTGAAGAGGTTGCTTTTAAAACTCATTCCTGTGCTTGGGCGCCGAAGATGCAATAAGGAATTAATTGGTACTAATAGCGTTTCTTAACGAGATGGCGGAATATTTTCCCATCCATTTGATATGAGTGCCAGGGCAGAGTGCCATACAAGGGAATTGTAAGACAGACAAATTAGCAAAAGAGGTCACTACCACTCGCGTCTCTCTTGGTATGTAGGTTGTAGGTATGCTTCTCTTTCCACCTTCAAACTGTGTGGTACAAGAAGCATTTCCACTTCAGCCAACATAAGATGGGTTGATAGTCTGACAAGAAGAGTTTGGCAAAAATGGTCTTTCAAGCGCTCAAAGGCGCTACTTAATCGGTCTTTGAAAAACGTACCTATGTCAGTTGCTTCGGTCACAGTCCACTGTCTCCTAGATCGACATACTCAAAGATTGAACAAACCTCATTGCGCCTATTGCATCAAAACTATTTCCGAGAAATTAAAGTTTCTAGTGAAGGGCTGGCTGTTATATGAGCACTAAAAATGCAAATTTAATTTATTTACTGTTTCCAGTGTAGAGACCAGCTTGGCTAGCTTTCTTTTGCATAGATAGTAAGCATTTTAGGAAATTGGTGCAAATGTGCTTGTGTATATGTATGCATGTGTGTGTGTGTGTGTTTGCTTATCGTTTTACTTACAAATTTTTGTGTTTTTCTTTTGATATAATTTGCTACTCGGTTATTCCAATTTCAAGTACAAATACAAAAAAGCTTCAATTAAATTGTTTTCCAAAATTGTATACAACAACAACACAAGCAGAATACAGCAAATGCAAAGTAACCAACTGCAGCCAAAAATTATTCTACCTTCACTGCTTGTCGTAATCTGATTCTACTCTGCTCTGTTTTGCTATATTCAGCTCAGCTCAGCTCCGGCTTTGTACTTTCAAAACTTATATGAAGCTTAAAAATGCTACAGCAGCAGTGCATTTAATTTTTAAAATGAACAATGTTAGAAGAAATAAAGCATAAACGAAGCCAAAAAGGAAAGTATGGAAGTATGATGCCACCAGTGATGTTTTCTATAGCATACCGAAATTTCAAATTCGTATCGTATTATTGGCAATGCTTTGGTGTGAGGGACATTTTGTGGTGATGTAATTGGGGGATGCGGTTAAAACAAAAATATGAAAAAGAGAAAATCATTTTCTGAGGAAACCAAATATAGTAGTTTGCATTTTCATTCATTCACTTATATTTCACTCATTAACGAAAAACGATTGCATACCAAAGCTGAAAATTTCGACATTACCTATTTTCGCAAACATTTTTGGAATTATTGTCCTATCGATAAACTGCATTTGAGCCACTTAATGGTTAATGGTTAAAGGTAGTAAAGGGTTAAGGTATGGGCCTTTAGCACTGCGACCATATTGATCTATTGTACACCCTATGCTGTGTATTGACTGTTAACTATGCTTATAAATTGTACCAGCTCCTTCTGAGGGAGTGATTGTAGGTCTTCATCTATAAGCATAAACTTGTTTAAAAACTTTCTCCTTCTATGCGTCAACCCCGGACATTATATGATGAGATGTTCTATAGACTCCTTATCTTCGCAGCAAAATCTGCAGGTGCGGGTGTTAGTTATGCCTAATTTATGTAAGTGTTTGTTGCAAGTGAAGTGACCCGTGAGGGCGCCTGTGAGAGTGCGAATGCTTTTTTTGTTTAACGTGAGGGCCATGTTAGCTCTTTTAGCATTGAAACTTAAGAATTTTTTGGAGTGTCTAAGACCCTCTACGTTGTTCCAGTGCTGATTTATTAGAGTTTTGGCCCAGTATTTTACTTTTTGTTTTAGGCTGTTTTTGTTAAATCCAAACATGGGACTAGGTCCGATGAAATTTACATCTGCCCCTTTTTTGGCTTGAAAGTCTGCCTTTTCGTTGCCGTCATATCCCTCATGTCCTGAGCCAATTACTTTTGAATGTTTTTGTTTATCATTTACAGTCGATGATATGATATAAGGGGTATTTCGAAATAAGTGTCCAGATGTTGCTTTAAAATAATATATGTATTTACAAATGCAGATTTTTCCGGAAAATACGGGAGATGCAAATTATGTAACAAATCAGTATACAGCTACATGCAAAATAAATCTATACACAGTATACAAAAAATCTATATCTATACCACCACACATTTACAAGTTTTGAACATTTATAAAATTTTTAATTCAAATTTTTTTTTATAATAAATCCATAATTTTTTTATAAAATTTTTTCATAACACTAAAAAATAATATACATTTTTTTAACAATTTTTTTATATATGTAGTTGTTTTTATTTAAAACTTTTTTTTAAGTTTTATTAAATAAAGTAATATTTCTATAATTATTTTTTTATAAAACTTATAATTTTATTATAAACTCTTTTTTTTATTAAATTTTTATAAAATTTTGTATAAATTGTTTTTTTTCCACAACTTTTTTTTAATCATATTAATATACATAAGTAACCAAACATTTTTTTGTAAATTAACTTTTTTTATAAAATTCTTTTATGAAATTTATTACTTTATGGTAAAACTATTTTTTTTTTGTTTTTAATTTTTATAAAATTTTTTATACAATTTTTTATAATTTTTTTTTATAAAATGTATTTTTTATACAACTTTTTTTAATTATATTAAGTAAAATTATTTTTTAATAATAAATTAAAAAGATTTTTTGTTATGTTATTATATATGTATGTAATTATTTTTTTCTTTTATATAGAATTTATAATTTTATTATAAAACAGTTTTTTTTTTTTATATTAATTTTATAAAATTTTTATAAAACGATTTTTTATATAACTTTTCTTTTAAATTATATTAAGTAAACAATTTTTTTTTATAAAATTATTTTTTTATAAAATGGATTTTTTATATTATACAACTTTTTTTTTTAATTATATTGAGTAACAAAATTTTTTTTAAAAAATAACTTTTTTATAAATTTCTTTTATAAAATGTACAATTTTATTGTAAAACTATTTGGTTTTTTGATTTTTTATAATTTTTTTTATGAAATTGATTTTTAATACAACTTTTTGTTTAATTATATTAAGTGAAATTATTTTTATTATAAAATAAATTAAAATAATATTTTTTATAAAATTATTTTTCTCTTTTAAAAAATGTATAATTTTATTATAAAACAATTGTTTTTTTATTATATTTTTATAAAATTTTTTAGAAAACTATTTTTTTATACAACTTTTTTTTTAAATTATATTAAGTAAAATAATTTTTTTATATACAATTTTTTTTTTATAAAATTCTTTTTTTATAAAATTATTTTTTTATGCAACTTTTTTTTTAATTATTGTATATTAAGTTAAATAATTTTTTTTATAAAATTATGTTTTTCTTTTATAAAATGTATAATTTTATCACAAACAATTTTTTATTATATTTTTATAAAATTTTTTATGAAATTATTTTTTTATACAACTTTTTTTTTTAATTATATTAAGTAAAATAATTTTTTTTATAAAATTTTTTGTTTTTTTTATAAAATTTTTTTTTTTTATAAAATTTCTTTTTTTTTATAAAATTCTTTTGTTATAGCATTCCTTTATAAAACTTATAATTTTATTATAAAACTATTTTTTTTTTTAATTTGCATTCAATTTTTTATAAAATTTTCTTTATAAAATGGAATTTTATACACCTTTTTTCATTATATTAAGTCAAATAATTTTTTTATATTTTAAATTTATAATTTTATTACAATATAAAACTATTTTTTATACAAATAATTTTTTTTATGTAAATTTTTTTTATAAATATTTTGTTTATGAATATATTTCATTCGAAAATAAAGCCCATATTAATCCAAGTTTCTTAAGTCATTCTCACACCCAAAATGGCATTCGGCAAGCACTTACAAGCCAGAAATACTTCAGCAAAAGCTAGTACTAATTGCACATGGAATGATTTTTTAGCGAAGCCATTCATTTCATTAAAATCAAAATGGAAGCTGTTCCAAGCGATTTGCAGAGCGATACAAACCTACGCAGCGCAAGTTTGGGGATATGCCTTATTCGATGAAGTAAATAAACTTCAACGTTACTTTATTAAAAGAATCCTCGAACTACCAGAGTTCATTTCAAATTACGCAATATTTAATAATTCGCCGTAGCCGAATGGGTTGGTGCGTGATTACCATTCGGAATTCACAGATAGAACGTTGGTTCGAATCTCGGTGAAACCAAAATTAATAAAAACATTTTTCTAATAGCGATCGCCCCTCGGCAGGCAATGGCAAACCTCCGAGTGTATTTCTGCCATGAAAAGACTCCTTATAAAAAATATCTGCCGTTCGGAGTCGGCTTGAAACTGTAGGTCTCTCCATTTGTCGAACAACGGCAAGACGCACACCCACAATAGGAGGAGGAGCTTGGCCAAACACCCAAAAAGGGTGTACGCGCCAATTATATATATATATAAATAATAATAATAATTTAGAAGATAGCCACATGTATTCTTTAGAACTACACCCGAAGTATATCTGGAAAACTATTTACATATATAATTGCAACAGACTCCCACACAAACTAACACAAGACATCTTAGGTAAGAATATGTTTTGGCTTAAGCATCTGAACGACATGGGAATGGAGTTCGGTCTGAAGTTTGAAGAAAATATCACCGCTACAGACTGGCAAGATCGCTGTGTGCAACTTCTTACCAAAATGAAAATAAAAGATCTCATCATAACAAAGCAAAAGGCACAGAGAAGCGCGACGTGAGTTCATAAACGTTTAGTCTACTCCAAAGGGGAATCAGATATTAAAGAATATATGCAACTAGCTGACACTACGACAATTTTCAAAGCAAGATGTGGTTTACTGAAGCTAAATGCAACCACGTATGGAAATACCCAAAAGATATGTACCCTCTGCAATTTCCACGAGGAAGAAGATATGCAGCACTTCTTTGGAAGATGTCCGGTACTGAAGGAGATCAGAACAAAATACCTAAACGCAGCGAAGCTAAATGAAGCAGAAATAATAGATATACTTAATGGCCACAATTGAAAAAGACTAACTTGCTTTATATACTCAGCCTCACGCTATAGAGAATTTCTCATTGCAGAGTTTAATTTTTGATTAATTTTTGAGCTGTGACAGGCAACATTGGTATTGCTACAAATTTATTGTTTCTTTATGTATTTATATATTTAAATTATTGTAAAAATTATTGAAATGTAAGATGCAATATTTATAAATAAATAAAGAATTACTACTACTACTTAATCCAAGTTACAAACTTCGTAGAAAATTTATAACAATTCGGCTAAAGAATTCTTTCAGAAAAATTATTTTTTTTTTTTGAATTTTTGTGAAAAAATTTTATTTTAATTTTTATGAAATTTTTAAAAAATTTTAAATTTTTATGAAATTTTTTTTTTAATTTGTACGAAAAAAAATTATATTTGTACAAAAATTAAAAAAAAAAACATTTTTAGAAAAAGTTATAATTTTTTATTTTTTTGAGCCACATGCACCTCATAACCACTTTCAGTGAGCAAAAAAAAATTAAAATTTTTCTAAAAAAAGATTAGAAGATTTTCAGAAAATGTTTAAAATTTTTTTTAGAATTTTTAGTTTTTTATTTTCTGAGCCACGTGCACCTTATATATAATACCAACTTTTAGTGTTTCAGAAAGTTTGAAATTTTTATGGAAATAGAAAAAAAAAATGTTTTTTATTTGCAAAAAGTTTAAAATTTAGATTAATATGGTTTCTGTTGAAGATATATATATATATATATAGAGTAACTTCGGGTATTGTGATATAGGTAATCCTTTTTCTGCTATTACTCCATAATTTCAAACTTTTATTAACTTATTATTGCTTAATTGAGTGTATTGATGTATTGTGTAGCTAATTTTGAATTTGGAGTATTCTATTTTCAGCCAACCGGCAGATTTTTCACAGAAATCAAAAATAGTCGAAAAGGGAGGTTTGTAAAATTTGGCGGATAATGTGATATGGTCTATTCGGGTAAAGTGATATATAGTATCACATTACACGCCTATACTGCTGGAAAAGTTAAGCCCCAAACAAACAAGTACAAAAGTAAGACCTATGACATTTTTTTATATTTTCATCTATTATTCAGAACTACAAACATTTATTCATATGTACAGATGTATATCTTTAAATAATTTATGAAAATTCTTAAACTAAATTAACAAAAACTTCAAATAAAATACATAGATAGATAAGTAAGTTTTGTAGAGATCTTAAGCCCCAATTTTCTAAGATGACTTACAAGACTAGCATGCAAAAATAGCTTGCCGTTTAGGGAAGGCATTTATTGTGTGCCCAAACTAAATCGCATTGTAAACACGATAGCCATGTTAGGTTGCCTTCTTTACCTTGTTACAAAAAGCACACACCGTGTCATTACTAGGTGGAGCCTCTATCCAAGGGTCTTCTTCTGAACTCGGCAGCTGCAAACTATCTTCAGATTCGCTCGAAGAATTTTCCCTATTTGGCTTTCTACGCTTCTTACCGCTACATCCCGTAAGTTAAGTGGCTTATTCTTTCGATTCTCGACATTTCTTATGCTCTCCTCCAAAGATGCTTTGCATGGCGATGTTGTTAATACCATCGCAGCAGCCGTTAAACTGAGCAGCACTGGGGTTTCTTTTGAAGCATTTGTGAACCGTAGGAAATGTTCAAACCATTTAGTGAATATTGGTATTTGTATCCAGCCGGATATATGGCAAGAGAAATCGGAGCCGGGAGGGGCATGTCTCATTAACCGCGAAGAAGCTTTTTTTCTGGGAAAAACAAAAAAGGGCGGAACAAAAGCGCCCCCTGCACTCATACAGTTCACCACGGTAATGAGTGATCCTCTTTCCGCTGACGTCATACATCCAATTTGCCTTTTTCCTTTCGCCAAAATTTTTGGCTGCCTACTTGAACAATTGGTAATCCGGTCTCGTCCACGTTCCATATTTGCGTTGGAGCGAAATCATACTTTTCGTACTCGTTCTCCAATAAGCTATACAATTTGTTAACACTTTACACATTAAATCCCTTAACTCTAGCCATTGAGGTTCCGGTTGCGCTTCGTAGGCTTATTTCAAACTTGTGCCTTTTTAGAAAGCCATATAACCAATCCTTACCCGCGCATTCCTTTATCAAAGAAAATGGCTTGCCAATATAGTTGCGCTTCGCTATTTGAAACGCGAGAGAGCGGATATGACTGCGAGTGAGTCCCCAAAACCGCGACTCTATATACTTAACATACTTTACTAATTCCATTTCTAAATCTGGGTTAAATTCACGTTCACGTAATGGCGTGTTCAAAATATCGTCTATACATCGGTCACTGCGAGCGGCTCTCACAGCTAAAATGGCTTTCCTCATACTCTCGACATCCCACTTTCGAATATCGCCTTTCTTCGGCATGACCTAAAGTACATCATTTTTTTTGTGCCAATGGTATATCACTTTAGGCGACAAAGGTTATATCACATTAGCCGAACTTAACTCTTTCAAATTGAATTTGTTTTTAAAAATTCCACTTTAGTTTTATTGAAAACTTACCTGATCTATAGCTAAATAGACTCGCGTTAAAGGAAAAGTAAATATTCTTTTAAAAAAATTTGTGTTAAATTCTAAGCACTTAAATTATTACGACCGCACCATTCAATGAAATTTTTCTCATTGGGAGTAAACGAAGCATTCGACAGCATGTATAATTTTGCTGCAGCGGCTTTTTCCCGTTATACACATTTTCAACAAAAATTTCTTGCTGAAACATGTATAGTTCAGAAAATAAGCGGGTATATCACATAACCCTCCCATATCACAATACCCGAAGTTACTCTATATTCCAAAAAAAAATTTTCAAATTTAATAAGAAACAATTAAGCTGTCAAAACTTGTCTGTTACGCCTCTGGGCTTTAGTTATTTAAGGCACTGAAAATCGTCACTTTAATATATTTTTACCAAAAGCAGCTCTTAACAAGTTTTTCACTAAACGCATTTTTGCATTACTACGGAAGCTAAGCTTAATACAAACAATAAAAAAAGCAAGTTTTCTCCTTCTACTCTAAAGTAACAAAAATATGAATTAGGGCTTTCCTTTTTCCACTATTTCTTATTAGGTTTCCAATTCAGAACCATACGGATGATAGTCATGCAGAAACCCCTCTGCTTTGCATATTTTTCTATTTAATAAGCCTAATACCCGAACATTTTATACGGATATACCCAACCTCATTTCCATACGTATGAAGTTGGTCAGGCAACCGTACACCCTAAATCACTCTTAACTAAAAATACGCGCTCGCCCTATTCCTAAAACTAAATGTGTTTTCATTATCATTTGGGCATGTCCTTACAACATCCGACAAGCGTTTCCATACATACGAGTATGTGTGCATACATATTTACATACATACATGCATATAAATCATCTGCTACGCTTCGAGTGTTTGTTTGTGCAAATATTTGCTTGTTTAACGCCATGCCTCAGTGGCTATTTGAGTGGCATTGTTGTTCTAATTTTTGTTGTTTTTTATATCACTGCGCTCCCATATCTATAGTAATGCTGGTAGTAGTTGTGCGTAGCACATACATATATTCAACAATATTGGCGGGTTTAGGCTGAACTTCTTCAGCTATTTGCGATGCGCATCTCGAATAGTTTGCGCCTTAAGCTGCGCAGGTGAGCTATAAAAATCCAATGATTTTTTTTTTTGTTACAAGAGTTTTCGTGGCATACAAGACTGCCATTTGGGGTACCTCTTAGAAATTAATATCTTGTATAACTGCCTGACTTAGCTGAACATCGACTCTCAAACTCCCAGCCATTATGCCACGTGCAAGTACACTTGACTGCCGTAGTCATATCTTTAGCATATTTTATTCCTGCATATATCACAACACTGTGCAAAAATATTTTTATAGTGTAATGTGGCATAAATTAAGTTGGCGCACACTTAATGGACCTCAAACCGTTAAGCCCTGTGAGTTTGTCTAGCTGCCTGATAACACTCTGCCATATGCTTGCAAATTTATATTTATGTGTGTACTTGTAAATATTTGTATGTATGCATATGATTACTTGCTGCGGCATCGCGTCAAAGCGTATGTTATTTGCTAAGCTGACTGATAATAGGAAGCTGATGTGGAGTGTGACAAGTTGTTGGTACGTCAAGGCTCATAATTTTATATTCGCCCATTTGGTGGTGGTGTTTATTTATACATTAACCATTTGGTATTTTCACAACATTAAATTACTCATACTCTTCATTTTGCTTACTAAGTATATATGTGTGCGTGTGGTGGATATTTATTTTGCTACTTAACTTTTATGCAGTTTGTACACTTCAAAGTTTTTTTATTTCAAATTTTTTTATTCATAATTTTTTCTCTCAGGGCTGCAATAAAGGACTAATAGAGCTTAGTTATTCGCTGTGCTAACTTTAGCGGTAATTATTGATTGATAATTATTGGAGAAATATATTTCGGGATTTCAGGGAAATATATATTTTTTTTAAGATATATTAAGTCTCAGTAAAAGTATTGTTTCTTATAAAAACTAGAAATTAAATATTTATTTTTATTTATTTATTTATTTATTTATTTATTAACTCATTTATTTATTTATTGTACGTAACAAGAGAATTGATTTTTAGTCATTGTAAAATCTAATGAAATGGAATTCGAGATCTCATTAAATTCGCGCAGAGTCCAAACAATTGGCGCATTGGACTCAAAACTCATTTTAAATATCTTGAGCGTAAGAACTTCGTAAAGTTCTCGTCGGAATAAGAAAGTTAATGCTTTGTAAAAGAAACGCGCAAGCAATGCCGACTTGACTTAAATTAAGCACAAAAGAAACAAATGAAATCGACCTTCTGCGTTCACGCGATTTTAATTCAATTAACAACAAGCGGGTTATGGCTCCGGAATGGAAGAGGAATTATAAAATCTTAGGATATAGGTAGGTAGGTGCGGTGGCTGTCGCAATGACACACACCTTTCGTAGGCCCATTGTGATACCACTGGAACTTATCCTTAACCCTTGGGTTTCCTTCAAACCATCCACTAGCTTTAATAAACGAGCAAAGATTCGTTAGTTTTAGATGCCTATGTCCGCTACATCAGTTAAAAATGCCGTACCATGAGTGCGGAGTCTCCTTATAGTTTCTTCTTCTTCTGTATTAAGACAGCTTCTACAGAAATCGAAGTACGGGAGTCCTAACCATCTAGCGTGGCTGCCTTTTAGACAATGACCAGTTAGTACCCCTATCATTTTTCTTATGGCTTCTCTGTTAAACCTTAACAAGCTTTTTGATCGACCGCTGTTCCATTTCGGCCATATCTGTCTGCTTAGTTCGTATGTTGAGAGGTTTTGCCAACTTGTATTTAACTTACTGATGGTTTCCATATCTATAAGTAGTTTATAAGTGGCTGAGGGCGTAGGTATCAAGTAGTATTTTGGACTGAGTAGGCACTTGAGTAGTACAGTCCTCTCTCGACGAACAGAACTAAAAATTTATAAGCCTCTCATCTTGGCCGTCCTAACGTATGGCGCAGAAGCGATGACAGCATCCGATGAAGCGGCGCTTGGAGTGTTTAAGAGAAAGATTCTGTACAGTAACATAGACATAGCGCAGTGAATAAAGAATGGATACAAATGCTTCGGCTCTGAAAGTATTCGATGCGGTACCAGCTGGTGGTAGCAGAGGAAGAGGAAGGCCTCTTCTGCGTTGGAAAGATCAGGTGGAGAAGGACTTGGCTTCACTTGGTGTGCCAATTGGCGCCGGTTAGCACGAGAAAGAAACGACTGGCGCGCTTTGTTAAATTCGGCCAAAATCGCGTAAGCGGTTATAGCGCCAATTAAGAAGAAGAAGAAGAAGAGAGACAATATTATCAGTATGAGCTTTATAGATTTCAAAACTACTAATAGAAAAAACTTATAAATAAAGTGAACCTACACTGGAAGAGCTTCTGATACAAATACACAATTGTTCGAGAATAGGGTCTTTAGCTAGTTCCATTTAGGAGGCAAGTAGCTTACGATGGACGGCGATAAGAACATCTCTAGCATTTTTTTACTACATTACTTTTTATGCTTTTTTTGCCTATTTTGCAACAGAATTTATTATGAGAGCGTTATCAAAATTTAAAAAAAGTTTTTCTTTCGATAGCTACGCCGATATTAGCGGTACGTATCCTTTCAAGATTTGGAAATAACTTTTGCCAGATTCACAGTAAAACGAGTACAATGGGAACCAATGGGGCTACAAGTCTCAACATCACTCATTGTAGCTCAGCTGTACAAAAAATAAGAAGAAAGTGGCGAGAGAAAATACAATAATACGTAAATTACAAACTGACGTCGTCAAAGCGACGAATACTGTAATTCTAGGATTAAATACAAGGTGAAGTCCAAAATAAAGTAGACTGGCGTCATAAAAATAGTTTTACTGGCGCCATCCTTTTATTTAGTAAGTGCGTTGAAAGTTACATCCCTAACTGACTTCCAATGGACGCTTAGTGACATTCGGTTCAGTGGAAGCAAAGTTATTGCGTCTGAAGTGTCAGTAGGTTTGTGTCATCGGTACAAAAATGAGTTTTGAACAAAGGCTAATATCAAATTTGGTTTTAAATCGGTAAAACGTTTACCTCAACATTTGAGTTCATGAAAAAAGTTTATGGCGATGGTTGTCTATCGCGTGCCGGAGTTCATGAGTGGCTTACACGTTTCAGAGATGGTTGTGAGGACATAAATGAGAAGGAACATACAGGCCGCCCAAAATCAGTAATCACCGAAAACTCCATCGAAATTTTTAGTAATTTTATCAAAAATGAATCGATTTCGCTGACGTTCATTGAATCGTAGTTGATTATCTCCAAAACATCGACTTATCGCATTTTAACTGATCATTTGGACTTCCGAAAGATCTGTGCACGTCTCATTCTGCACAAATTAACTGAGTACCAAAAATTGCTCAGAATTTAACATTCAAAAGACCTCAAGAGGCGAGAAAAGACGAGAACTTCCTTTACAACTTTGCAACTGATGACGAGACGTGGCGTTTCCAACATGAACCTGAAACTAAGCGTCAAAGTTAAATACAATGCGCTTTTTAGCCTGAGTGTTTTAGGAGCCACCAAATCTCCTGGTGCTTCTTGGCTCGACCTTTTCAAATTTCAAGCGTCAATATGCCGAATGGAAGTCCACCGACAAACCACCAACCAAAACATGTCCTTTGGTGAAGTCAAAAATTAAGTGGTTGCTCATTTGTTTTTATGATTTTAAGATAATTGTCCACAAGGAGTTCGTGCCAACGGGTGAAACCGTCAATGCAATTTTCTTACTTGGCGTTTGTTGCATCGTATTCATCGAATTCGCCCTGAATACCGCAAAGGAGGAAGCTGGCGCTTATTGTATGAGAATGCATCATCTCATCGATCTACTCTTGTGACTGATTTTTTGCCTAGAAACCGCATTTTAACCATTAACCCTCTGCAACTGACGTGGTATATAACAGACACAAAATACTACAAAACACTATTTTGCTCCGTTTTTTTATAGCAGATACTCTTGAATTTTTAGCAGCTTCTTATTACGTTCTCATGAGTACGTTAGTGTATAAAAGGCAGTTGAAGTGAGCACACGCGTCGGTGTGAGTGAAAAAGTGTCTACAAGTCAACCACATCAGTATTAAAGTAGGTGTCTGAGAAACAATCACCTCAGTATTTTTGTTATATTTTCGTAGTGTCTCCTGAACAACGTATCAGTGAAATTGTTTCATTACCTTAAATTTTTTCAGTTTTGATTTGATGGATCAGTTAAATACAAATCAGAGGATACACTCTTCCAAGAGAACATCATCTGGAACTTTTAAAAGCCGTGACGAGCTGATACAACAGTCGTTGGAGGAAGAAACCGAGCATGAGTTCAGCGATTTTGATGACGAAGGCACTGACCTCAATTTTCAGCCAGAAATTGAACTTTTATAAAACGATGAAGTTTCAGATGATGAAGCAGATGAAGAACTTATTGTTTCAAGTGAAGTCAGGTCGAGCGCTGAACAACAACGTACTTACAATCAGGAAATGGATGCTGACACAAACCAGTTATGATAGCAGATTACAACCATACCAAAGGAGGAGTCGACGAAGTTGACAAAAAATGTTCGATGTATTTAATTAGCCGTAAAACTCGTCGTTGGCCTATGGCAGTTTTCCAAAGACTAGTAGATATGATTGGCATTAAAAGCTTTGTTTTATATCAAATGTGTTCAGACAGAGATGATAAAATGAGAAGAAAAACTTTTTTACTCAATCTGGCAAGATAATTGGCGTTACATAACATGAAATTTCGGGTGTATAATGAAAGATTGCCAAGAGAACTACGAATGACGATAAACAGGGTTACCGGTAAAGGTCTTCCCCCTCCCCAACCAACCATTCGATCTAACTCATCGAGTGGAAGAAAACTTTGCACTATTTGTCCGCCACTTTGTGAGACTTGCCAACAAAATTTGTAACTTTTTATTACACGATTCATATGATCTCTTTTTACTAGACTGATAAGTTTAAGCTTAATATAGAATGCAAACATTTTTTTTAATGAAAATATAAGTCTTTAAGCAAAAAATTAAAATAGTTTCACCAACTTTACAAGCCGAAACTTGGTAAAGGCAATTTGCGAAATGGTATCTGATATACTACCATGTCAGTGGAATTGTGAAAATTAAGTCACGTCAGTCGAAGAGGAAAAAAAAGAAAAACGTTTTGCGTCCGTAGAGGCCATCGAAAAGGCTGGTTCGACATCCTGAAGGACATTCCGTATTCGGTTTAATGACCTGAAACACTCTTTTGACAGGCTTTTACATCGCGGAAAACAGTGTATCGTGGCCAGCGGGGACTATTTTGAATAAATAAACTCGAAGTTATCAGAACAAAGCTCCTGTCGTTTCTATTTTAGCTTAGTGCTGTTTATTTTATGCTTCACCTTGTAACACAGGCTATGACAGTGTCACTGATAGTTGCCTAGCTTATCTCAGACAGCAAGTGACTATTCGAGTTTTTAAACTCAAATAAATATATTTTGGAACTTAAGCGCCGAAAAAATAAAAACCCCAGCACTGAAAGCGTAACAACTTTTGCATCCACTTGATATGAACTCTGCTTTCTCCTCTCTGCATATAAATGACACTTAATTCTCTAAAAGTTAAACGCTCTTGAACTGCCAATAGATTGAAGTGTAAAATTACACATACACCAACACACACGCACACATACAAGCACAAGCACTTTTAGCGATGTAATTTTTGTAAAGATTTAGGTCAAGAATAAAACGTCAATACACTTTGCAGCATTAATTACATTAGACAGTCAGGCGAATAATAAAATCAAGTCAATGGCTATTAAAAGTGTTTTGTGGTAAAATCGAATTGAATATCATCAACTCAAGCATCCTTGCGAACATTGACTGCTACAAAAAAAAAAAAAAAAAAAAAAACTGAATAATAATAGCAACAATGTACTCGACGTTGGCAGCAAGAGTTGTGGTGTTGTTGTAGTATCATTGAGTAAACTTGCAATAAATTTCAATTTGATTGTAATTTCAAATAAAATTCGTAATGCAGGCCAAGCACAACCAGATAAAACTCAGTCTACGCACTTAGTTGGATATGTATGTGTTTGTGTGTATGCAACGCTCTGGAGCCTGAATTGTAGCAGCATAGTTAGTTGCTACTTGCAACCAACTGCAGGCGGTAGAGTTTGTTGTGTGTGCGGAAGGCAAGGCAGCGGGGGTGGATAGAGTGAATTGAAATAAATTTGATGCGAAGTCATAGTTGCAGTGACGCGGAAATATGTCACACAGTAGAGCAAAGACAGAATCTGTTGCAACAGGAAAACCACTTGCGTGTGTGGGTGTGCATGCCAATGTGTTTTGAGTGAAATGAACACTTGCAGCTGGTTCAGTCGAGCGCAAATGCGACATCCGTAGTGGGTCTTTGTATGAGTGTATTGGTTCGTGTGTGTGGGTGAATACGGGTTAAAGACAAAATCGAAATTGAAGAGCAAGTGCTAGTGCTAGTTGTAGCTGTATATATTCTCATATTCTCTTATATATACCTACTAGGTATGCCAATCCCGGAAGCGTTATTGTATCCTTTGCAAGCAGCCAAAAATTAAATATTTTTTTTGAAAGTTTAAAGGACAAAAGCCTTGAAGCAGTTGTGGCAAGAATGACGGCACTGGACATTTAATCGCTTGTAAAATCAGCAGAGCTCTGAGCTGTTATGAGAGCTAGCGGCTTTGTGTGAGTATAAATAGTTCAGCAACAAAAACGATGACGAGAAATTTAGCTCAGTCTTTAACGTGTAAGCTTACACGTCCAACAAATATTCAAATATTTGTTCAGCACCGAGATTTTTTATTCACTTAAGCTAAGCTAACGGGCTTTACCACCGATCATTTGAATAAGAGCTCCTAAACTGCGATTTTTGACTTACAACTTACATTCGTGCGGTTTTACAACAGATGGCGTAACTTGATTATTATTCCATCGATCCACATTTCCAAACATTCATTGGAGAGCTACTGTCGTAAGGCACAAACGTCAGTATAAGTTTTTTATTTGAAGCGTAAACAACAATATTTTTACCACACTTGAAAATGTCGAATTTCGTGCCAAATAATGTGTTTTTGCGGGGAATTCTTTAATATGAAGAAAAAAGCAGCCGAAAGTCATCGTATCTTGGTGGAAGTTTATGGTGAGCATGCTCTAGCTGAGCGAACGTGCCAGAAGTGGTTTGCACGCTTTAAAAGTGGTGATTTTGGCCGCGCCGCCAAAGTTCATGGATACCGAATTGGAGGAATTGCTCGATCAAGATCCGGCTCAAACGCAAGAAGAGGTTGCAAAAACTTTGGGAGTTGATCAATCAACCATTTCCAAACGTTTAAAAGCCATGGGAATGATCCGAAATGCAAATTTCGAAAAAACCGCACGAACTTATTCATAGACCTATTACATATTAGAATTTAATTGTTGAAATGGTTGTTTGGTTGGTTAAGTGGTGATTCATCCATAAGCCAACTAGCGCTTCAGCATCGTCTTGTTGGCACATCCTCGCTACCAACTTATTTAACGTTTATGTACAGCCTGACTATACCCAGTCTTCGCGGTTCAAAAGCTTTATTAGGTTGTTGACATCTAAGCCAGACAAGTCGCGATCTCCTTCTGACCACGGGTACATCGGGAGCGCTTGAGAGAACTTCTAGGAGTAACCAAGCCGCAGCTCTCGAATCTGGTAGGTATCATTACCGCACATTGTCCGTTAGGTATCCATGCGGTGAGGCTCGGGATTGCTTCAAGTCCTCTCTCCAGAATCTGTCTGGAGGACGAGCTGGAATCATCTCAGCACCTTCTACTCAGCTGCCTTGCTCTCGTCGGGCAAATTTTTAGACATCTGAGCTCTTAATGTTTCGCTACACCAGCGCATATGGCGGGTTTAAATGTCATACACAGTTGGTGAAATTCATCAGTAGCTTGAAGCGGTTAATACGAACGTAAATCGATACTGTTGATCGTCATCCCCTAAACCAAAGCCTCGTACTTACTTACTTATGTGGCGCTACAACCATGTGTCCTTTTTGGCCGAATCCAAAATGGCGCGTCAGCTGTTTCTTCCTGCCGTCGTTGGTGCCAGTTGAAAATCTCCAGTGAACACAGGTCCTGCAGGACTTGGTCTCTCCAGCGGAGATGTGATCTTCCACGTCTTCCTTTTTGGGGTACCGTGTCGTAAATGCGCCTTGCTGGAGCGTCTTCTTTCATACGGGTGACATGGCTAAGCCAGCGTAGACGCTGTATTTTGAAACGATTAATTATGTCCATGTCCCTATATAGCTCATACAACGCGCTGTTCTACCACACGTGGTACTCCTCACTAACGCGGAGGGAACCAAAGATCTTACGTAGAATTTTTCTCTCGTAGGCTCCCAAAACTTTTTCATCCACTGTTCACATCGTCCATGCTTCTGCGCCATATATTAGGACGGGAAAGATGAGCGTTTTGTAGTGTGCCACTTCTGCCAGTCCTTTGCGATAGAGTTCTACTTCTCAGTTGCCTACTGGGCTCAAAGTAACGCCTGTTGGCAAGAGTTTTTCTCCGTTTGATTTCCAGGCTGACGTCATTTCTGTTATTTATACTGATCCCAAGGTAGACAAAGCCCTTCACAACTTCGATTTGTTGTACGAAGACTCCAAAGCCCCTTCTTCCTTTTTTCCACCTGTCTGGTTCCTTCACTTCTCTTTTTCCCCTCCCCTCCCCCTGTATGGTACCACAACGCAAAAATGTTTGAATATTTGTCCAAGTGGGCCTCTCAGACGGGCAGCAATATATCCTAACCTAGCCTTAGCCAGACAGTTGTTCGAGACTCTCGCACATGGGTTTGCCCAAGGTTGACATTCCCTCCTTTAATAATGTAGGGCATTCACAGAGGAAATGGAAAATCGTTTCATTTTTCTCAGGTCGTTAACAACTGTAACAGTGCGCGTTGTGAGGGGCACCCATTAAGCTGCTTGTTTCCCGTTAAACCAGAAGCCGATTATCCCCGCCGTGAGTCTGCAGGCATCTCTTCATTTCGTATTAGTCAGTATTGACGTTTGTTTGTGGTTCTAGGTGGGCCATAACGTTCTGCTGGCCTAGCAGTTTGTCTGATCCCTCTATCTGCAGTCCGTGATTCGCACATATTTTGAGGAGTTGCATTCTAGATTGCACTCAGTGGTATGAATAGCGCTTCTTCAAGAATGTTATTTATGGTAGAACCCCATTTTACCAGTTCATTTGCTTTTTCGTCACCTTCAATATTCTGTTGTTCCGGTACTCAGATTAAGGTAACTTTATGGTTTTCACTCAAGCTGGTAAGGCTATTTCCGAATTGTTCCACCAGTGTCACCAGTGTTTATTGTCAGGTTCTTAGGTTCAACTTTCGGGTTAGAGTAAACTACATGCAGCTCAAACTGTGGCCAAACCTGTACTACTGTTTATGTGGTGAGACTTGAGCGGAATAATTTATTATGAGTTCCATCCGAATAGTCAAATACTAAATTCAGATCTCTACGGCGACTTCACGTGAAATTACGGTCAATTTCCAAATATTATATTATGTTTTCTGATGAGAAAATTTTTCAAATTGAGCGATAGGGTTTATTCGACCGACCGTTCATACGAGAATTTGAGTCATCGATTGGCCACCAGCAGGCAGTATCCGCCACTGGAAATGGTTTGGGCCGCTGTAACCGCAGATGGGCACTGCCCAATCGTTTCCATCGAGCCTGGCGTGAAAGTAAATACGAAATATTATCGAGAAATTATTTTAGAGGTTGCGTGAAAGCCGTGAGCAGACAAAGATTTCGGTGGTAGGCCATGGACGTTGCAACAGGACTCGACACCGTCTCACAAAGCTCGAGTGAACCAAAAATGGCTAAAAAACAAAGTTCCGCACTTCATAATGTCCACACAATGGCTCTCAAAGTCATCAACGTGAGTCCCATGGATTATTCTCTTTGGGCCATTTTAGAGAACAAGGTCCGAGCTAAAAGGTTCAAATTGTCCAAAGTAAATTTATGGCCTTTTTATTGGTTACACTTCGAGTGCCGGAACCTGTACGCCATAAAACGGTGTATATTTGAACCAAGTCTGACAATCCGAAGCATCTTAAATAAAGTTTTGAATGTGACGCAAAAAACTGGCTTTATTTTTCTCCAAAGGAAATTCCCCACTTTTCATTTCTTAAGTTCCCTCTCTACTGTCAGGTAACTCCTTTAAAATTTTACCTGTGATTTCGTGGTATCCTCGAGATGTATTTACGTTAATTTTGATCTCAATTACTTTGCGTAGTTTTTGTTTAACTAATTTTGTGGATTGGCTAATTTATGTTATTTGTGAGGTGAGCATGAAATTTAGAGTTACCAATGCCTTGGTTATTATGTTGATTTGTAAATGGTCAGCGAGTATTATTGCTTTTTCTGTTGGAGTTTTTGTCCAAGAATTTAGCCTTGTTTTAGAAGAGGTCGGTGTATAACTACTTTGTCGATTTTTTTGCATGCCTTACAGAGTGTACAGTTTGCAGCTCGAGTAGGTGTTAGTGTTGCGATATATTTTTTAAATTTTTCATTCGTAGCCACTATTTAATTTCGGCCCGTAAAGAGTTGTAGTTAAGAGTTGGCAGTTGAAATGACGCACTTCCGATGCTGATCAAAATTTAACTTTGAGTAGAGGTAAACTCCTAAGTTTCTATATATCTTACGTGTCTTTATCAGATATGAACGCACTAAGATATTATTAAATGCGTATAAATTTAAGTGTGATTTTTTTCTTTCCCTACCAATGAATTTGTTTCCACTTTAAATAGAAAAATATATTCAAAACCGATTTATTTATTATTTACTGTATGCTAGCAGAGCTTCTCTAGCAATATTTAAGCGATTTCTATCGAGTTGAGTTATAACAAAATAATGAATATTTTAATCCCGGTAGCAGGTCTGGGGGTCCCAGGATTGCAACATTACTATCCCGAAAATTCAGGAATAATAAAAATTAAAAAAACAAATGTACATCTCTAACATACACATACAAACATACCCTGTGTGTGTGTGTGTGTGCCCAAACACGTTTTGTGCTTCTTTGCTGTCTATTTGGCCAACTATAAATTTTTCCGACTTCTAAAGTATTTCGGTTGAGTTTCTTGCTTTTAAATGCTATTGATTTTCTACAATTCCCAGAATTGCTTTTTTGCTTGCCTATCTACTACTACTACTGCTTCCACTCTTGCTGCCTTTACCTCTGCTACTTTCATAAGTTCATTTTGATTTTGCTCTATTTTGCCATATCAATTTCTCTATCCCTGCTGCTCCTTTCCATTCCATTTGCCACTTTTGCATTTCCTTAAATACTACTTCGGTTTGCTGCTGTTTCGAGGAGGACTGCCAAGCAATTTCTCTACTACTGAGAATGCCTTTGATGGTGCATACTTTTCGTTTTATTGCCACCTGCAGTTTGCTGCTACTCATCTGCATGCGCATCTCACTGTGTTCTTATGTGCGCTGCTTGCAACTCACGCAAAAGTTGAAAATTATGTCACATATTTCCTTGCAGCTACGTAAATGCATACGTCCTTTTTGCAATGGTTTTAGTTTTTTGCTGCTGTTGTTGTTGTTGTTGTTGTTAGCTTTAGTGTGCCGAGTATCTTTGCGTTAGACAACAAGCAATTCAGTGTTTTGCCCAGTCTCATTTACTGTTTACTGCCGTCCCTTTGACCAATGCAACGGTTGCCATTGAAGTTGTCGACATAATCGCACCACTGCCCTCCGTAGCCTGTAGTGACTTCCTTTGCACTGCAGTTGCCAATATCTGCATACGTATGCATGCACATTAGGGTGCAACACTCTTCATAGAAGTGAAAAGCGGTACTGATTTTTATTGGAATAATAAAATTTATTATATACTAAAATTACCGCCAAAAAAAAAATGCGTAAAAAAATCTTAATTTACGTGAGTTGAAACGATTTCAAGATACTTCAAAAATATAATTTTTTTATAAACAAATTAGTTTTAAAGTAGTTTTCCCAAAAAAAAATTACAACCGATGTTAGCAGAGTTTAAAGGGTCGAGATAAAAAAATGTGTGTTTAAATATTGTTAGAATGGACGGCTTGCAGGTAGGTAACCTGCACTTCGACCTATAGATTTTCATTAACAGAATAAAAAAACGATATTTGCGAAAAATAACTGGCGATTGAATGGATTAATTTTCCAAGACATGACAAAAGTGAGAAAATACTCCAACTGGTGCATGGCGAAAACCACCACTCAGTTATTCAGGTTTTTCTTAAGTCAAGCTTCCGCGCCTGCCTTACCTGAATTGGTTGGCACGTGGCTACGATTCCGAAGCACACTGTTTCGAAACCCTGGTCACGAAAAACCAACGGCTATAAACAGTTCTTTCTAATAGCGTTCGCCCCTCGGCAGCCAATGGTAAGCCTCAGAGTTTTTGCCAAGAAAGAGATAAAATCATCTGCCGTTCGGAGTCGGCTTCGTTTGTCGGAATCTCAAACAAGTATAGCACTCAGACACAATTAAGTCCATTGTATTGCACTCGGGTTTCCCTTTTTGATTTACTTTATATCTACACGACCTCTGAAGAAATCTGAGTAGATCAAGTGATGCCAAAGAGCCAAGATGGTAGCTTCTTAACACATCAGCGCCAAAAACCTCAAGCCTGATTCGAGCGAAGACCAGGCAGACGCACAGAAAGTGGTCCGCCGTTTCATCCTCTTCTCCAAATGCTAGGCAGATTGCACTGTCCGAGATGTCTACCTTTTCCAAGAGTTTCGCCCATATAAAGTGGCCCGTCATCAGTCCCACCAGATGCCTACAGTCCCTTCTGCTTAGTGCCAAGAGGATCTGTGACAGTCAGTTGGACATGACAGGTAACATCAGCTTTTACCATCTGTAGCCTCTCTCAGCCTTCCAAGCTCGCTTTGGGGTTGAGGTAACCCGTTTGCTGGCTGCAGAAGAGAGTGGCTAAAGAGTCAGATGTCTCGTTACCCGCGATACCCACGAGTCCCGGGACCAATGTTAGCATCAAGACCGACATAGTTCAGTCTGGATTTACAGAACTCAACTACCCTTGAAGTGGTTGGAGAGCTGTCTAAGGCCATGAATGCAGCTTTGCTGTCACTGCAGACATATACAGATCTGCCTCCCCAAGGTTCATTGCTTCTTGAATAGCATATACTACGCTTGAGTCTTAAAACAATATTAAGGCACACACCACAAATGGGAGGAGAAGCTCAGCCAAACACCCAAAAAGGATTTAAGCGTGTATACAAAGTGGTCCGAAATATATATAAGTGTATATATTTCCCCGCAGTTCCTAGGCAGAACAAAGGGCCTCAAGTCGCCAAGTCCGCCATCTCCGACTGCCCTGCGAGTTTCAGTCTAGAGCTGCTTTTGTGATATCTCCATACAGTTTTCGTAGTTTGTGACCGATCCATTTCCACGGGTATCTGTTTCGTTAATGCCCAGAGGTCGGTTTTATTGATGATATCAGGCCAGAAAACGCACACAATTTTGAAAGACTGCTACTGAGAAATATCTGTAGTGCGTGTATATCGTTGCATTTCGAACAGACTTTATATTAGACTCAAAGATATTCAATTTCTTGCGCCTGAATATATGAAATGATCTCCACACTTTGTCCAAAAGACCAAATACTGCGCAACCCTTCGATATTTGACTGCGCCTGTCGGCTGCTGAGCCGCTATTTTTGTTAATAACGCTTCCGACATAACAGAACTCATCTACTACTTCGCCGTTTAGTGTCGTCTGTTTGAAAGATTTGGGAGCTCGCTGTGTTAATGCACAACTTCTCTGACTCCGCAATATTGATTTTCAAGCCTACTTTCGCTGCACATTCGCTTAACGCTGCGATCTATGACTGGGTATATCAGTATTTGTTCGACAGCAGACATATGTCGTAGACGTAGTCAAGATCTTCAAGGTAGGCACTCATTATAGAAAATTATATAAGTATATTCAAGGTGGCGCAAAATTAGTCATCCAATTTTTTTTTTTTTTTGACTAACTTTTTACTAAATAAAAACAAAATTTTTTTTGAGGGATGGATATATTTATTTTGACCCTTACGCGCTCCATTGCCGTCTATTCTAGTTCATAAGATTCAAATATGATTTTCATACGAATTTATAAATGGATGGGGTGATTAATTTTGCGCCACTTTCTAATCTTCCAAAAGAAGTCAAAAATAAATTAACAAATCTAATTGTTTTAATGTCCTACTCGAGTGCCTAACTGGTATTTTAACCATTTCACATATAATTTTGAAACACTTTTATACAGAACTCTAAGTAATTTTTAGGGATATTTTCAATCTCATCTCCAACTCATGTAAATCTTACAATTTTTACCAAATATTTTGGCGGATTTTTAAAATACAATACTAATAATGGCTGTAATGACTAGCTCGGATTGCTTTCAATGCTGTAGTTCAATAATAGATGAGCTCTGATAGAATAGACAGCTAGAATAGCTACCAGAGCACAAGAGAATATAGGGAAATGTGAGAGTTGACGAGCTTGCTCAGGCTGGCACCCGGTTGCCTAGGGTGATTACATCAAATATAAATATATCCTTCACTCTCAGTTTTGAAGACGGAACTAGACGAGGAAATTACCCTTACACAGTCTCTATGGGATATCTTGAGCTCCTACGAGATTGCCAAAATAATGGTAAGAACTTGCCACACGAAAACAACCAACTTCTGGAGAAAGGAATATAAAATATTGGTTCAAGTACTGACAGAACATTGTCTCACTCCATATCACGCAGCTTAAGCCGGATTGATCCAGAACTTACGCAACTTATGCGAAGAAGAAAGGAGTGCCTTAGAACACCTCCTTTGCCACTGTCCTGCTCGAAGCAGAGCTTGTAACAAGTGCCTGGAATCGGTATAATTTTCGTCTCTGAAGGATATCCCTGACAAAAATTTAAACTGTTTATTAAAGCTCGCCAAGTCAAGTACCACGAACTATTGGGTTGGGGAAAAAGTTCATAGCGTTTTTATATTTTCTTTTATTTTACAAGGATTTTTTTGCTATTTGGCAAGGGATAAGTAACTATTTACTAGATAGAATTCTTTCTGCTCTACCAAACTGTGTTAATAGTATTTTTGAGTTATTTAATATTTTATTAGTTTTGAGGCTTAGAAATTGAATACCCAGGAGGTAAATTTCAACATTTTCAACACCTGCTTCTCTTTGCCCTTCATCGAGGTCAACAAGCTGCCGAAGTAGCCAGAGGCATTTGCGACGTGTATGGAGAAAGTATCATAGGCGAGTCTACAGCACGGAAATGGTTTACAAAGTTCAAAAATAACTACTTTGACGTCGATGATATGTCCCCCAGCGGAAGGCCTTGTGAATTCGATGAAGAACGTCTCAAATCATTTTTGGCCAAAGGAGAACCAAACCAGTCGTGAATTGGTGGATAAAATGAACTGCGTTCATAAAACGATTCTCAATCACCTTCATTCAATGGGATTTACCTGAAAACTGGGAGTCTGGGTGCCGCACGAGCTCAATGAAAAAAACAAAGAAAGGTGCCTTCAAATTGCTTCTCAGCATCTCGCCCGTCAACGAACAACACGCGGTAAAAAACAGAGCTTTTTGTACCGAATCGTCACGGAAGATAAGAATTGATTTCTATATTTCAATATGCGGCAAAAATAGAAGTGCGTGGCTCCAGGAGACACGCTGAAACCGAGAGTCAAGCCGGTTCTTCATCCAATAAAGATCATGATAGGTATGTGTTGGTGGGACTGGGAAGGCATGGTGCACTAGGAAATGCTCGACCAGAATGTCACAGTCAACAAGGAACTCCACATTGCCCAGCTGTATCGCGTTAATGAGGCTATTCGACTGAAAATACCTGATCGAAATGGTCAAACTATACTCCTTCATGACAACGCCAGGCCCCATGTTACACAAGTCGTCAAAGACGCACGCAAAGCATGCGCCGTACTCTCCGGATCTTGCACCGACCGATTACCATATTTTCCGCCCCCTGTCAAACCATATGAAGGGCGTTACCTTCGATAACAAAAAGGTCCTTAAAAACTGGCTCAACAATTTCTTTGACACCAGACCAGGCGAGTTTTGGCGGAACGGCATCAACAGATTGGTCGAGAGGTGGGAAGGGATTGTAAACAGCAACGGTGGTTGTAGAATTGATTAACTTATTGGTATAATTTTGTTTTTTCTTAAATAAAAATCTTCGGTAAAAACGCTACGAACTTATTCCCCAACCCAATATAATACTTTCCGCAACCCTTTTCGGTGAGACACCCTAATATACATATGCTCATATATCTCTTGCCCTACTTTTGCTTAGAGAGTTTATTTTATTTCCTTTGCACAGCTGTGATTGTGGACTTCGCCGGTCTTTAACAATCCCTTGAAATATTTTCTGTTGGCTCACTACTTAGTTTGCACACTCTTCATGGAAGTGCACATACACACACACACTCATACATACATCCACAGGCTTGTGTGCTTAGCTATTTGTTTGTTTGTTTGAAAAACAATGATGATATTTTATTTAAAAGGCCAGCTTCTTGCTTTTTCTCACATTTTTACGCCGCCTGTGTGCACCTCTTTTCAGCGTGCGACTTCAAGTGCTCTCCACTGTAGTATATATGTTATGTATGTATGTATTTATGTATGTATGTATGAATGTTTGTTAGTTTTATGAGTATCCGTTTGTAGGTTTCACTTTGGTCATAACTGAGCTTTTCCGTTGGAAATATAACTAAGCTTCCGCTTAAGCAAATACCACAAACTTGCATGAGTGAACGCTTGCTTGTTTGCATTCTTATACCTTATGCGTATGTATGTGTGCATATGTGCACGTTTGCTAGTATTTGCCTATTTGTTTGTGTGCGTGTGTATACGTGTGCTTTTGTGCTACTTCTCCATAGCTGATAAGTAAATATGCGCATTTTGTTCGCCCATTTATTTAATCATTCAATGGAGTGATTAAATGTGGCACTCAGCCGCGCATTTGCGCCTGAATACTCAAGAAATGCAAACAGTTTAGTTATATATATATGTGTGTGTATGTGTGCTTGCTACACTCATACACGCACATATGTACGCAACCACAATATTGATCTAGTTATTGTTAATCATACACACTATTTTTTAGTATATGTATGTGTGTGAGTGTGTGTGCGCATTTTGTTCGCTCCATTAGCTTTACTCTTCCTGCCAAATAGCAGCAACAGCGATTAGCGCCACTATTTATGTACGAGAATATGCGCTGATGTTTGCTGAATGCTCGAAATTAATGTAATTTTTACGCCATTAACAGTATTGGTAGTACTTGACGCATAATTTAAGAGTATTTATGCTACAATACTTGAAATGAGATGCCCATCTGTGGTCACTTGGAAAAACAATTTAATTGAACTCAACTTTTTTTAAGGGGTTACATGGGTTTCGTCGGGTAAAAAAGGCCTATTTTTAATATATTTTTTTTTTATTTATTAATTTAATTCAAACTTTTTTCTGTCCTATAGATACATACTTAAAGAATAATTTCTGAAATTTAAAAAAAAAATTAAAACTCCTCCATTGTGGCGTCATTTCCGGTGACCCCTCGAAAAAAGGTGCATCCGCGTTGTCAGCATAACTCCTGACAGGATTATCGAAAATGAAAAAACAAACATAAGTGTTTTAGTTAAGACCATAAGCTCGTGCTTGAACCAAGGAAAGGAAAAAAAGTAAAAATTGGAATTTTGCAGACATTTTTCGAAAAACTGATAATTTCGGTCAAATTTGCGTGATATTTTTTTTTGTTTTTTTTTTTTTTAAATCCTTGGTTCAAGTACGAGTAAATTGTATCTCGAACACCTGAGTAAAATTTCATCAAGATCGGTGGAAAAAAACGCGTTTAAAGTTTTGAGTAACAATAAAAGCGGCTTGGAGCGCACACGTTCCAAAGGCTGTAACTCCGAAACTATTATACGGATCGACTTTAAAATTTATTGCAATATTCTTGAGATGCTGTAGAAATTAATAATTAAAAAAAATGATTTTTTGAACCCTCAAAACCCAGGGGTTACACTTAACACTGGTGTACCTATTTTTACAGCAATGAGCCAAAATGACTGATAAAATGATTTAAGGGGGGAAACCGGTTTAAATCGATCAAAAAATCGTTTCTTTTTTATTGCATAAATCGTTAGCATGACTAGTCAAGAATATGTGGTAAGAACTTTAAAGCTAAATTCGTATTATTCCCGATGCTATGAGCACTTAAGTGACCGTCCGTCAGTTCGGCGCCGTAACGCGTGGTAGTTAGAACGGAGCGGTCGCTTAGGGACCCTTTTTCGAGTACCTGCCTCAGTGCCATTGTATTACGGAATAATAGGGATAGAGAAATTTCGGCAGATGTTCTTCTTTACCTTTTTTATGAGGAGCTTTTTCATGGCAGAAATACACTTGGAGGTTTGCCATTGCCTGCCGAGGGGCGACCGCTATTACAATAGAAAAAAACGTTTTCTTGCCTGTACTTAGTTAACATTAATTCATAAACACTGTCAAGGTACCAAAAGCATTTCACAGCAAGTATCAACCTAGTGAAGTAAATGAAGACTGACAGTAGAAATGATCCTGTGAATTATAGTATTTATTATCTACAGGGTCCGGCACTCCAAGTGTAACCAACTTCAGACCGCTCGCGCAGCTGATACACGGGCATGGCGCAAAGCCATATATGGTCATCAAAAGACTGCAACTTTACGTGAAAAGTTTCAAAATGTGAAGAAGCGACTTGAGCGAAATCCGCGAAGAAGTGCCAATCAAATGGTGAAAGAACTGAAAATATCTGACCGTAGCATCCGCCGTATACTTAAAACTTATCTCAAATTCAAACCTTATAAGATCCAAAAGGCGCATGATCTCACACCAAAGCAGCAACAGGTCCGACTTGACAGAACGAAGGAGTTGCTTCGCTTGGCTGAAAACGGTGTTTTCTGACGAGAAAATTTTTTAAATTGCGGAATTCGTAAACTCCCAAAACGATAAAAGTTATTTGACCGACCGCTCATACGAGAATTTGAGTCATCGGTTGGCCACAAGGAGACAGCATCCGTCACAGGAAATAGTTTGGGCCGCTGTAACCACAGATGGGCGCTCTACAATGATTTTCATCCTGTTTGGTGTGAAGGTAAAAGCGAAGTACTATCGAAAAGGTATTCTGGAGGTTGCATTGAAGCTGTGGGCAGACAAACATTTCCGTAGCAGACCATAGACGTTTCAACAGGATTCGGCACCGTCTCACAAAGCGCGAGTGAACCAAAAAAGGCTTAACCACATATTTCCAACTTCATAACGTCAACAGAATGACTCTCAAACCTAGCAGAAGCGAGCCGATGGAGTTGGGGAGCAAGGTCCGAACTAAAAGGTTCAACAGTCTCGAGACGCTAAAAAATCCATTGTCCGCGAGTGGGCCACAAGGCCTGCAAGTAATCGGGCAGCTTACGATTCGTTTTTGGACCACCTCAAAGCTATAGTCAAGGGAGGAGATGGTCATATCGAGGAAAAGTAAATTGATTCTTATTTTTGTATTATTTTCACACATTTTTTACTTTGAATTGAATAAAAACAATTTTCCATACTAAATTGGTGGCCTTTTTAATTGGTTACACTTCAAGTGCGGGACCCCGTATATAGTCCATATTTTATCACTCTCAAGAAAATACTGCAAGATATTGGTTGGTGTACTGACGGTGCACTGTCTCACCTCACATAACGCAGCCAAACTGGGTTTAGTCCTGAGCGATGGGTGGATCACAACCAAGGAAGCAAATGCTAGGGGTACTTTGGGACACCTCCTTCGCCGCTGTCCTGCTCTTTGAACGATATTGCTAACAAAAGGCTGAACGGGTTGTTAAAACTCGCGAAGTTCGACTCGAAATACATAGTGACACATTTGACCCAAGAGGTTTAAGTGAGATATTTCTAGAGATCAGCCAGTACTATCTAACCTAATCTAATTTGTTTTTAAATAGCACATAGTTTGAAACCTGACTTTATATGTTTTTTGTAGGAGAATAAACTATATTTTCTTGAAACAATTCTTGAAATAAGTAAGCAAGTAACAAATTGTGAAATTGTCAATTGTCAATAAGTCTAAGCGAAAAAATAATCATAAAAAATCTTGATGAAAATATCTTCTTCTTCCACCTTCCGTCATATAACCTAGGCTACATAATGCGCATAGAGCCGAGCTCTTTAATCTTTAAAAGCCATAAAACTTGAAGCAAAAGCTTTGTATGCATAAGAAAATAATTCAATTTATTTAATTCTTCTTCAGTTTAATTGAAAAGGCGCACCCACCCACACCCAAAATTAAAACGCGTAAATGTGAGTAACATGAAGTGACAGATATGGAGACAACCGATGAAGATTAATAAGATGAAAAGAGGCAAAAAACAAGCAAAAGCAAAATGGAAGGGCGTCACGACCTTGCAAGTGACATGGAAAAGTAAGCAAATTGAAAAGAAGCGGAAAGAAATGTCGTCTAAATACTTAACGAGATTAAAATAAAAATAAGTGAAAAGATGTACTTGCATAAGTGCGCTTGGATGTACCAAACATGTATGTATATGTGTGTGCGTATATGTATATATGTGTGTATATATATGTATATGTGAGTGTCTACAAGTGTATGCATGTACTTATGTATCTCATGTGTAGCTAAAAATGAATTGGTACCCACAAAGATCCTTATTTAACGTCATTTTAAAAAAGCATTTTATCTCCCTAAAAAACAGCTTTGATATTCCTGCTAAACGCTTATTTTATTTTCAGCAAAAAGCGAGAACAAATTTAGATCTCAACGGTGACAAATGTCATTCGAACCCACCATTAGGAATGCCGCGGAATTCTTACAATAAAATGCCAATTACCCTAGAGCGGAAACCTGAAGTGTTGAGACGAGTTTCTGGTTCCGAACTGGTATGATTTCACCAGTTTATAACCTGTTTAGAACCCCTTTTTTAATGGCGCTTTTGAGCAGCGACATGTGGCTTCATAAAGTGATTACATACAAACACAAAAGCCAAACGAAACAATCGCTCGTTTCGCACAGCAACAATTTCGCGTGTTTGATTCAACCATTTGCCAGTTAAAATCGAACTGGAATATGTTAAGGCTTTCCCGAATTTTGATTTATAAAATTATTTATTTTCACAAATTTAAATTTCAATAAAATGCACCAAAAATTAAAGCCATTAAGTGCATTTAAAAGGCATCGATAGCGATTTTAATAGAAAGAGATGCACTCTCTTTGATGAAAAAAGCTGCACGTTTTCAATTGTATTTCAAATAAGTCAAAAATAACTTGAAATAAAAAAAAACGTTAATAAAATCTGTACAAAGAAAAATTATAAAAATTACTCGCGGATTTTTGGACAAACTGGTTAGGAATCTGGCTCTAGATTTTCAGACTTAGTTTTTTATTTAACTTTTTAATTTTTTTTTTTTAATTTTTCTATTTTTTCTATATTTCTATTCTCAGGCGAAATAGATTTCAGATCTAATTTAATGTAAGTCAATTTTAATAAAATTTTATATTTTTCAAAACTTTGCGCTCATACCCCTCTCGCCAGATTTAACAAAGCGCGCCAGTCGTTTTTTTCTTGTGCTAACCTGCGCCAGTTGGAAACAATAAGTGAAAACAAGTCCTTCTACCCCTGATCTCTCGCAGAGGAGGCTTTACTCTTCCAGCTGCCACCGTTTGAGTTTTGTAAAACTGAATTTTAAGTTTAAACGCATAATCAGCCTCATCGAAAATTCCCTAAGCACCGAATTTCGAGCATAGGAATGAATTTTTCAAAGCCGTGAAATTGGATCACTCATTTTGAATTTTAAAAACCGAAATTAGATTCTTAACAATACTCTGAAGTAGACAGATAAGCCAGTTCAGAGGAATGCGAAAAAAAAACTTTTTTCTCAAAAATCCGCCACCATTTTGCATTTGCAATTTCTGATTTTGCTTAACTTAAACCCAAAACTACAGAGCGCCTATTTCCGAGAGAGTCAAACCAATTTTCTTGTTTTTTTTTAACTTCCGACGTTTTTCTGAATTCGCCATTTGGGTATTTAAAAGAAGTGAAACCGGGTGCGTTATAAGCAAAATTTAAAACCTTCAAGTGTTTAGTTTCGAGTGAAATTCATAATTTTTCTTTAATTCTACCGGCACTGACATTCCTGACACTGACTCAGCGAGCGATTCAAAAGCTCAAGCAATGAGTTTGATTAATTTTTCTGTTTTTTAACTTGACCGCCGACTTCAGCCGATAATTTTGAGTCTCGAGAAATCTGGCAGTTGGAGTTTTATGCCATAAGAATGAGCAAAAAAAAAGCATAATATTGTAATAAAAAAAAATTGAGCCATCTTCTGTTAGATATTTGGCCGAGCTTCTCCTCCTATTTGCCGCCTCCTTCTTGATATTGTTCCACAAATGGAGCAGTCTACAATTTTGAGTCGACTCCGAGCGTTAAATGGTTTTTTATGAGAAACTTTTTCAAGGCAGAAATACACCCGCACGTTTGCCATTGCCTGCCGAGGGGTGACCGCTATTAGAAAAAGCGTTTTCTTTTATTTGATGTCCATGCACGGAGACTCGAATCTATGCACTCCCGAATGGTAGTCACGCATCAACCCATTCGGCTACGGCGGCTGACGAATGCGCAAATACATCGGTAAAAACTTGTAAATTTGAACATAAATTTTCGCGAAATAATTTGATAGAGCAGAGGTCTCCATGACGAAGACTCACTTAATCGTGGAACTAACACCAAATTTCCACCAAAAAAAAAAGTGGAAAATTCAAGCCTAAAGCGTCCAGAATAGTACGATTATCACCAGGGAGTGGTAAGAGGTATGACGATGCCGGAACGACCCAGATTTATATTTATTTATTAAAATTCGTGAGAAATGTTGTACGCTATTGATGCTTTCCATTTCAATTCAACCGGGCTATTCGGGTCATGTTCTTCGATTTCGATGTAACTGAAATATGTTGCTCTCTGGTCAAAATAATGAGACACGTATTTTTTTGTTCGCCCGAAAAAAATTTTTTTCAAGAGTTATCGGCAATTTTGTTTTTCGGCTCAAACTCGACTTTTTTTAATTATATAAGAAAAAAATTTTTTTAAATGCCCATAACTTAGTCAAAAATGAACCGATTTTAATAATTCTGGGTTCAAAATGATCGTAATTACTTACACGAGCGACTCCATGTAGAAACAATTGCAAAAAAGTAGTTGAAAATTTTTTATTTAGCAAAAAAGAAAAAAAATTGAAATTTTTTCGAAATTCAATATTTCAAAAAGTGTATTTTTTTTTATAACTTTTTCCAAATCAAGAGGACACCTCAAACTTTAATTAAGCTGAATGCCCAGTAGCTAAAATGAGTTGTTTTTGAGTAATGAATTTTTGAGTAAAAAACCTGTTTCGTAATAATGAATAATGACGATCCTTTTGAACCCAAAATTATTAAAATCGATTCATTTTTGACTAAGTTATGAGCATTTAAAAACAAAATTTTCTTATATTATTAAAAAAAAAATCGATTTTGAGCCGAAAAACAAAATTGCCGATAACTCTTGAAAAAAATTTTTTTCGGGCGAACAAAAAAATACGTGTCTCATTATTTTGACCAGAGAGCAACATATTTCAGTTACATCGAAATCGAAGAACATGACCCGAATAGCCCGGTTGAATTGAAATGGAAAGCATCTATTACAACAACAAGCTATAGTGGGGTATGACTTCGTCTTTGAAGTCAAACTTCTTAGGCGTCGATGGACAAGCGAGAAAGGAGAGTAAAATTTACAGGTTTTGCTGCGTTTTGGGCACTTTCGTTCCCCGAGAGAGAAAAAAGATATAACGTAGAGAAAAAGGAGAGAGAGAGCTTTACCTTATATATATCTTAGATACACTTTAGACTATTCACGTCTGCCTTTTGTGCGGTCCTTCGTCTTTTCTCCCACTCCTACACTAAGGCTCTAGTCTAAGTCGTACGACGTTACTCGTATTGTAGGAGCAAGAGAGAACCACGTATACATTATATACAAGGCGTTAGAATATAACATAGAGGGAAAGGGAGTAACGCGTAAACGTACAGCACTAATGCCATATTACTATAGTGGAGCGAAAGAGAGCAACAGATTGCTAGGATAGGATAGATCGTATTGCGCATGCGAGTGCTATGTCTATGCACGTTATAGTGTAAGACGCTATATATGCGCACGGCTCTAACGCCACGCTAATACGTCGGAGCGAGGGAGAATATATGTGCGCACGGTTCTAACGCCACGCTAATACATCGGAGCGAGAGAGCAACGTATAGTTAGAATATAACAGATCGTATTGTGCGTGCTGTGGCAGTACGCGTTGGCGACAGACGCTATATATACGCAGTTGGTATACCACGCGTACCATTATTTTCGTAAATTTTGCCTATTTGTATTCTCTGCAAATGTTGTGAATTTATTTAGATAAATATTCTTTCTCTCTCTCTCTTCCATTCTCTATGGGCCTCTCTCTCTCTCTTATTATCTCTCGGGTCTCTCTCTCTCTCTCTCTCATTCTCTCTTGGGTATCTCCCTATTTCTTTGTCTGCCTTGAAAGTTTCATTTCTGTTATGTGTACTACGCTACACTCACTTTTTTTTTTTTTTTTTGATAATACAATTTTAAATTGCTTCAGAACTATCGGGAGAGAATGAAAAGTCTACTAGACACCATCTGTCCACTGGTTGCAAACTATTGAAAAAGAGATGAAGTTAGAGACAATCAGCAATTCCTATGTCAACGCCACGAAAAGTTCACCTTATGACAGAGAAGCGGAAGGCGAACTAGTTATAGTTCAAAACTGACTAGAAATGCACGCGAAATTTCTCCAAAATATATTTTTTATGTAGTTGTAGATATTTATGTACAAATGTAAGCACGCAGAGGCAACCTAAGACGTAAACATTCGCATACAAATATATGCATCCAACCATTTATATAAAAGTGTATATGAACGACAAATTTCGCGTATTAACCGAACATCGTCGAAAATGAATTTGCGGTTACACTGTTACCGCCACCATCACCACTGTCACTGTAACTGGGAAAGCTTACTACAAGCACTCCTTAACGTACGACGCAAGTGACTACCCTCATCCAGTCCCTTCAAGCATCCCCAGCACAACTAATGCGTTAAATATGCGCCAAGAAGACGAACATCAGCGGTAAGGAGACAAGTGACAACTGATACCACAACAGCCGCAAGATTGCGTGCGTGATGCTGTAGGAGCAAAAAAGAGACCTCATTTCGTGATTAACGGAATATTCTATTTACAACGCACTAAGGAAACCAGACTTCACCGCGAAGCCGCATACTTGTGCGACGATGATGTGTTTATAAATAAATACATTAAGATGTAAATTAAAGCCAAAAGCTTGAAAAATTGTAAGTGACTGTCAAATGTATTCGGGGCGAAGAAGTCATTGACTCCGATATGTAGAATAAGTCTGTCTGTGTATGCCTGTGGTGAAAGCCTAATTAAGCGCGCGTTTTGTTTGGCATGCATCATTTTCATTAATGACGTTGTTACGCATTGAGGGTAGATGAGGGAGAGTAAAAGCATTTTAGATGGGAAATTTAGAAAGATACTATGAACACAAGGACATGTATGAAGATGTATTTAGTCTTACCGCTATTAGTTCATTGTCATCAGCGCTAAATTGTATACAAATGTCCTGTAGTAGCGCAGAAAAAGCGAAAAATAGCAACCCTTTGTCGAGTTCAAGGCCGCTTTCGGCGGCACAAAGTATCAAAGCTAACAGGGCTATGCAGAATGATTGGAAAAAAATAACACCAGTTTAATTAGAATTAGAAGGAACCACTCCCAGCTGTTCGCTGATAAATGAGCTTTTAGACAGGGTGCTTCATTATCGTTGGACTTCATTAGATTGACACTGTTTTAAGCTCATTCCGAAAACAGCAAATGCAATTTGTGTGAGCAGCTTTATCGCATGGTACGCTGGTAGTCACGCACCAATCCATTCAGCTAAGGAGGAGTTTGAGAGTGAAATGGTTAAAACATATCACAAAAAAATGCCTCCATAAGTTCTACTCTAGGAGTGTGTGAGTTCGAAACTCTAGACATGAAACACAAAATGTCTGGTAGTCCCTCGGCCGGCAATAGCAAACCGTCGCGGTTGCCCGTGGAGAGAACCCATTTGTACGAAACATCAAACACGCCCCTTGTGATATGATTTCAGAGGAAAAAGAGGAAAAGGAACAGTACAGAGAAGAAAAGGGAACCAAAGGATGACTGAGTCACGGTTGTGTTAACCGCTTCTTCTTACTGATATATTTCATCAAGTGGCTAATATCTAGCACTGCTATAATCAGCAGGGGTGGCAAAGTAGCGAGAACCAAGATGCCTAGATGCGAGAGCAAGACAACTAAGGTGAAACTGGTGAGATGACTTCTCCTAACAGCATGCAATAGGACCAATGTGTACAATGCAGCGCAAACTCACTCACAAAAATCTATAGCTGAGACTTTGTTAACCGTAGAAGATTCCCCGAGCATCTACTCTCAACATACATGCCCATCTCATTTTACTCTCTTCTGCTTCTTCTTTTCGCTTAAGCGATTCTGGTCGAGTTTAATAAAGGACACCAACTACACCAAATGAGACCAAGTCCTTCTCCACCTGATCTTTCCAACGCAACGGAGGCCTTCCTCTTTTTCTGATACCACCAGCTGGTACCGCATCGAATACTTTCAGAGCCGGAGCGTTTGTATCCATCCGGAAGACCTAACCTTGTCAGCGGAGACAATGGATCTTTAACTTCTTTATAATATCTCGCCATAAGACGCTTCATCGGATATTGCCAGCGTCCAAGCTTTCTGAGCCCTAAAATAGGACGAGCCTGATGTGATTTATAAGGTATTATTTTGTTCGTCGGGAAAGAGCTTTACTACTCAGTTGTCTACTTAGTCCAAATGAAGACAAGTTTGCAAGAGAACCTCTCTTGATTTCAAGGTTGATTATCGATGTAAATGCAGTGACTAAAGATCCAGCAGAAGCACTGGATGGGCCATGTGCAGGAATAGATACAAACGCTTTAGCGATGAATATATCATAGTAGATGCAATATTCACTGACTGTGCTAGAGACAGGGGAAGATCTCGAATTGGACAGGGCAAGTGGACAAGGAGTTGACTTCACTGAGAGGATCCAATTCACGCTTTTTAGTCGAGTTTTTAGAAAAAGCAAGTCCTAAGTAGTTGGGAATTCAAGCGTGCAAAGTTGTGACTTACACTCAATGCCGCTTAGAACCGGTATACGGTACTACTGATGTTGCGTTACTAAAACAATTATGAGCGACTACTTGACTTATATTATCATCTGTGAGATAACCAGAAAGAGTACTGAATTCTGTACATACATATAGCATAGCTTGTGATGATGGGCAAAAATGTTAGCCAACCAAAATTCGTGATCGCCAAAGATTCCATTATAACCTCTCCACAGGTAAAGATATCATGGACTTGAATGTGGTTTTACTTTTTAAACCAAGTATGTTTTTACTCGACCGCCATAGCCGAATTAGTTGGCGCGTGACTACCATTCAAAAATGCTTAGATTCAACCCTGGGGTAGGAAACACCAAATGATAGGTAGAGTTTTTCTATAGCGGTCGCCGCTCATCAAGTAATGGCAAACCTTTAAGTGTATTTCTGTCATGAAAAAAGTAAGCGTTTGCCATTCATAGGCGGCATAAAACTGTAGGTCCCTCCAGTTCAGGAACAACACACCACAAATAGGAGGAGGAGCTCGGCCAAATACCCAAGAAAAGGTTGTAAGCGCCAATAATATATATCTAGATATATATATATATATATATGTATATATTAGGGCGGGTCGATTTGAAAATCGCTCATTGCTCTGAGAGAATCGTATTCTAGGGATCAAAATAAGAAACTTTGCTGAAGGAACAATACCTCTGAATCGAATTGTGATGTCCCCAAATTTGGGTCGAACGAAAAATCCCACTTTGACCCATTTAGAGTGCTCCAATCTAGTCCAAATGTATGACCGACCCCCACTAACTTTGGACGGCCGATCCACCCATGCCAGTGGCACACCCCCTGGAACTCCCCTGGGGGGTTCCCCATACAATCATTTCGAAATATCACCATTTTTGGCCTTTACATGAAAAAAGAAACTAAAAAGTTCGACCCAAATTGGGGGTCTTTAGAACTCGTTTTAGAGGCATGGTTCCTTCGGCAAAGTTTCTTATTTTGATCCCTAGAATATGATTTTCACAGAGCAATGGGCGATTTTTTTGCCTCCCCACAAATCGACCCGACCTAATATATATATTATATATATACTTTTATATATGCATTTACTTCCGAAGGTATACAGTAATTCAGCTTCATCACGACGGTTTACGAAAGACTTTAGCAACGCCTATACGAAGAAAATCCTTTTTAACTCATTCGATTAGAATATACATCAATCATCTGGAGCCAAACTTATAACAATTGTGCTTCGAAAATCGAACGTATTCAAGGATGCTGCGCTGATGTCCTGGATAAATTTTGAGTCCGAATTCACTTGCCCAAGCGAAGGCATGCCACGTTCCTCCTATGAATTTTTGAAAGAAATTCAACTCTCTTGGAACGAGTCGAGCTTATGCCCAAATGATGGTGGTTGAAGACGTTGATGGGCGACCAGATTGGGGCAAAAGCCTTGCCTGTGGGCAAAAAGTAATGTGAATTTATTTGTCAAACTTCGCGGGATTAAAATTTCGCTCTAGTTATTTTTTTCATGAGTTGGCAGCACTGTTAATAACATCTGGGCCAACTTTCATGTGAATGTCATTATCAGTAATTACACGCTTGTGTTTACCAAACGATCAAGAGTGCATTTTTCGATTTTTACAATGTCTGATTTGATTGAGCAGAGAAGTGCCATCAAATTTTGTTTGCGGAATGAAATTTCGGCTGCGGAAACGTTTAGCATGCAGAAGGCATTTGAAGATTCGACCATGTCGCAGAAAAAGGTTTATAAGTGGTACAAAGACTTCAAAGAGGGTCGAGAACGTGTTGATGACTTGGAGCGCTCCCGACGACCATCGACGTCAACAGATGACCAACACGTCAATAAAGTAAAGACCTTACTGATATGATCGGAATATCAGAAGAATCTGTGAAAACCATTTTGAAAGACTATTTGGGCCTACGAAAAGTCAAATCTCGTTTGGTACCGAAAACTCTCAATTTCTTGGAAAAAAGTCGTCGCGTTGATGCAAAAAGCTCAAATGCATCATTACGGGAGATGAGTCTTGGATTTATGCTTACGACCCTGAAACAACCGACCAATCAAGCGAATATCGTGCTAAAGGCGAGGCCAGACCGAAAAGAGCACGTCAAAGTCGTTCAAAAATAAAGGTCATGATGTTAGTTTTTTTCGATTTTCATGGTGTGGTGCACTATGAATTCCTTCCACCTGGCCAAACTGTTAATAAGGAATATTAGTTGAGCGTTATGCGTCGTTTACGTGAAGCAATTCGTCTAAAAAGACCAGAATTATGGGCCAACAACTCTTGGTTTTTGCATCACGATAATGCAGATGCTTTCCATTTAAATTCAACCGGGCTATTCGGGTCATGTTCTTCGATTTCGATGTAACTTAAATATGTTGCTCTCTGGTCAAAATAATGAGACACGTATTTTTTTGTTCGCCCGAAAAAATTTTTTTTCAAGAGTTATCGGCAATTTTGTTTTTCGCCTCAAACTCGATTTTTTTTAATTATATAAGAAAATTTTTTTTTTAAATGCCCATAACTTAGTCAAAAATGAACCGATTTTAATAATTTTGGGTTCAAAATGATCGTAATTACATACACAAGCGACTTCATGTAGAAACAATTGCAAAAAAGTAGTTGAAATTTTTTTATTTAGCAAAAAAGAAAAAAATTGAAATTTTTTCGAAATTCAATATTTCAAAAAGTGTATTTTTTTTTTTTTTTATAACTTTTTCCAAATCAAAAGGACATCTCAAACTTTAATTGAGCTGCATGCCTAGTAGCTAAAATGAGTTGTTTTTGAGTAATGAATTTTTGAGTAAACACCCTGTTTCGCACTTTTTGTTTTTTGCAAAAGAAAAAATTTTCAACTACTTTTTGCAACTATTTCTCCATGAAATCGCTTATGTAAGTAATTACGATTATTTTGAACCCAGAATCATTCAAATCGGCTTATTTTTGACTAATCTATGAGCAATTAAAAAAAATTTCTTATATAGATTCTTTCCATTTCAATTCAAAAGGGCTTTTCGGGACATGTTCTTCGATTTCGATGTAACTCAAATATGTTGCTCTCTGGTCAAAATAATGAGACACGTATTTTTTTTTTCGCCCAAAAAAAATTTTTTTCTAGCTTTATCGGCAATTTTGTTTTTCGGCTCAAAATCGATTTTTTTTAATAATATAAGATTTTTTTTTTTTTTAAATGCTCATAACTTAGTCAAAAATGAACCGATTTTAATAATTTTGGGTTCAAAATGATCGTCATTACTTACACGAGCGATTTCATATAGAAATAGTTGCAAAAAAGTAGTTGAAAATTTTTTATTTTGCGAAAAACAAAAAGTGCGAAACAGGGTGTTTACTCAAAAATTCATTACTCAAAAACAACTCATTTTAGCTACTAGGCATGCAGCTCAATTAAAGTTTGAGATGTCCTTTTGATTTGGAAAAAGTTATAAAAAAAAAAAATACACTTTTTGAAATATTGAATTTCGAAAAAATTTCAATTTTTTTTCTTTTTTGCTAAATAAAAAAATTTCAACTACTTTTTTGCAATTGTTTCTACATGAAGTCGCTTGTGTATATAATTACGATCATTTTGAACCCAAAATTATTAAAATCGGTTCATTTTTGACTAAGTTATGGGCATTTAAAAAAAAAATTTTCTTATATAATTAAAAAAAATCGAGTTTGAGGCGAAAAACAAAATTGCCGATAACTCTTGAAAAAAAATTTTTTCGGGCGAACAAACAAATACGTGTCTCATTATTTTGACCAGAGAGCAACATATTTAAGTTACATCGAAATCGAAGAACATGACCCGAATAGCCCGGTTGAATTTAAATGGAAAGCATCTGCATCGTCTCACACTGCACTCGTTCTTCGTGACCATTTCGCCAAAAATTCCACGCATATCATTCCGCAACCACCGTATTCGCCTGATTTGGCTCCGTGTGACGTCGTTATGATCGGACCGAATTTTTAATTGAACATCATTAACCGTCTTTCACTTCTCATTCAGTCATTATATTTAAATTGGAATAGACCGTGCAAGCATTTATCGCCGCGAATAAGGGGACTAATGGTCTATCCGTTAAGCTTACGTACATACGTTTTATTACGTTTACAGTTCTTCCACTCTAAGGCAACTGCCTCCACCTTAGCTATGAATTTATAAGAAGAAATTTGTTCCCCCAAAGTATATTTTTAAAACAAAACTTTGTATTTTTACTAAAGAAGCTTTGTTTGATTTAAAAATGTATCAAAATTGTTGCAAGTCTGCATTGGTGTTCAGCAAAGATTTTTATCTAGATGCTCTGTAGTATTTGCGATTTATATTAATATATTTTTTTAATATTTTTTTTTTAAGTTGTATTATAGGTATTTACTATTTTACTATAATTAATATCAGGGTTTTGTTAGTAGACGCCGACACTCCTCAGAATCTATTGAATCGCCTGAGGCATGCAACGCAGTTTTATGACTTTATAGCTAAAGTTATTGTTTAAAATATCACAAACTTTTTTACATATAATTTTTTTTTTGTAAATTTTTTTCTACTCACTTTGCCTTCGTTCAAGTATAAACAAAGCATCAGCGCAGCCTTTAATGTCAACCACATTTTATAGACTCACCTGAAAGAGGAAGTAAAATAAAGCAAAGAAAATATTTACTACGAGCAGTGGAGCTTTGTTTAAAATAAATTCAGTTAATTAGTTTGCATTTGGCCCAAAGCAATTCGCGCACCCAATCACCTGCCCATTCAAGTGCTGCAACGCATGGCGAGAAGTGAGGCGAGCAAAGGCATATAAAGTTCACACCAAAGGATAGAAGAGAAAAATGTGCTGCACTTAAATTATATTTAAAAATACTTAAAAATTGAAAAAATGTGTTGTACATAAATTATGGTTTTAATTAATGGAGGCGGATATATAAAAACTTTAAACTGAAATAAATTACCATTAAGAAATATGGAAAATGGCACTACGAATTGCGCTGACGTAGTCAATGCAAATTAATATTCAGGGCTGCTTGGCTAAAAGAAGAGAGTTCGGCATGCAATCAAGGAAAAGAGCAAAGGTTACTACAAGGGTTTTGGGTGGAGATTGAGTTGATTGATAGCTGCCTTGATTAGTGTTGGACTGCTCGGGTTCGCGGTCGTACAATCGCAGGCGAGCAGATTAGTTGACTCAGTTTGGAAATATTTCACTTCCTGGTCGCTAATATAAGCAAAACAAAAAAAGGACAACCATTTATTATAAGTATGCAAACATATGCATGTATTGAGTGATACATACGAACGTATAGGGGTTTTCAATAGGAACGCAGGAACTTTTTAGGCAATACATAAATAAAAATACTCGATATTCAATTCACTCTATTCAGAGTAAAATTATTCTTATTTGTAGTGGAGATTGGATCGACTCAAATTATATTAGATGTAGCTGTGAAGAATATTAATTGATTTAATTTTATCAAGCGGATATATGTAAATAATTACTTTTTATCGAAATGCCTAAATAAAGTGATTTTTGTTCTGACAAAAGCGTGAGAATCAGAGTTTTAAGTGAGGAAGGGAAGTCTGGGATCTACTAAGGAGGCGAAATCTCGTAAAAATCGTAAAAAATCCTTTTCTGCCCTTGCAGGTGCCCTGCCGGAAGAAATTCAAAAATCAGTTAGCGCACAAACAGCTAGAAAAAGGCTTCTGGAAAAAGATGGAAATCCCAAAAGAAGCCGTGGCTTTCAGAAAGATAGTATAACAGGAAAAGCGTTTGAAACGGGCTTTCCGGTCGAATGCTCTATTGTCTGAGCTTCGAGATAAGCATTTCTTACATAGTTTTAAAATATCAATAACCACAGTTGTTTACCCTAGTCCAATTTCGAGGAAATAACACAAATCTTATAAAACGATTTGTTTCCCTTTTTACAGGTTTTTGGAACACCTGGTGTGACGTTCGTGAGGTGATGGATTGGCGAGAAATACCATCCAGATTGCGTGGTACCCCCTGTTAAGCATAGGGGAGGGATGAAAAACTGGATATTGATTTGATTAGGTAGAAAAGCGTAGAGTAGGCTTGTAAGTGATACAAACTAGTATTATCCTAAAAATCGTTGGCAAAAACAAACAAATTCTTAAAAAATATACTTTATACTAAAAATCAGAAATAAATTTCCAAACTACTTAATTTTTTATAATTCGTTCAGTTCACCTCTTACTATACCCCAGCCTAAAAATAAATTTATTTTCGGAAGTATTTAAGGCTAAGTGCAAAATGCTTAGATCGCTTGGCATGGAATAGTTCTCAATATAAAATTTGCCGCTGAATGAGAATTTTTTACGAATGTAGTTCCTGAAATCTAGTCCCAAAATATATATTACATAATTTTTTTTTTATTAAAAGTTTGGAAAAACAAATAAGCTTATTTTTAAACTTTTTTTCTTAAAATTTTTTTTGTAAAAATTCAAAAATAATTTTTTTTTCCTAAAAAATTAAAAAAAAAGTAAAAACAAGGATTTGTTTTTCTAAAATGACAAAAGAAGTTGTTTCTTAAAAGCTTTGAACAAAATAACGAAATTTTGTTCCAAAAACAAAAAAAACTTTTTTATATTTATATAATATATTTTTCTACAAAACACGTCCATAATAATTTTTTTATTAAAAATTTAAAAGGAAGTAAACTTTAAGCATATTCTACTTTAAAAATTAAAAAAAAAATTGGAAAAACTAAGAAAAACTGTGAGTCATAGTTTTCTATAATGACTAACAAAATTTTTTCTAAACAGTTTTGAGCAAAGTAACACAATTTTTTTCCAAAAAATCCTTACTAAGTATAACTTATTCTGGTACAAAAAATTTCACTAATAAAATTTATATTAAAGATGATGCTTTCCATTTCAATTCAACCGGGCTATTCGGGTCATGTTCTTCGATTTCAATGTAACTGAAATATGTTGCTCTCTGGTCAAATTTTTTATTCGCCTGAAAACAATTTTTTTCAAGAGTTATCGGCAATTTTGATTTTCGGCTCAAACTCGATTTTTTTTAATTATATAACAAAATTTTTTTTTTAAATGCCCATAACTTAGCCAAAAATGAACCGATTTTAATAATTCTGGGTTCAAAATGATCATAATTACTTGCACGAGCGACTTCATGTAGAAAAAATTGCAAAAAAGTAGTTGGAAATTTTTTATTTAGCAAAATAGAAAAAAAATTGAAATTTTTTCGAAATTCAATATTTCAAAAAGTGTATTTTTTTTTTTTATAACTTTTTCCAAATCAAAAGGACATCTCAAAATTTAATTGAGCTGAATGCCTAGTAGCTAAAATGAGTTGTTTTTGAGTAATGAATTTTTGAGTAAAAACCCTGTTTCGCAAAATAAAAAAATTTCAACTACTTTTTTGCAAATGTTTCTGCACGAAGTCGCGAGTGTAAGTAATTACGATTATTTTGAACCCAAAATCATTCAAATCGGCTTTTTTTTGACTAAGTTATGAGTAATTAAAAAAAAATTTCTTATATAGATTCTTTCCATTTCAATTCAAAAGGGCTATTCGGGACATGTTCTTCGATTTCGATGTAACTCAAATATGTTGCTCTCTGGTCAAAATAATGAGACACGTATTTTTGGCAATTTTGTTTTTCGGCTGAAAATCGATTTTTTTTTAATAATATAAGAAAATTTTGTTTTTAAATGCTCATAACTTAGTCAAAAATGAACCGATTTTAATAATTTTGGGTTCAAATGGATCGTCATTACTTACACGAGCGATTTCATGTAGAAACAGTTGCAAAAAAGTAATTGCAAATTTTTTATTTTGCAAAAAACAAAAAGTGCGAAGCAGGGTTTTTACTCAAAAATTCATTACTCAAAAACAACTCATTTTAGCTACTAGGCATTCAGCTCAATTAAATTTTGAGATGTCCTTTTGATTTGGAAAAAGTTATAAAAAAAAAAAATACACTTTTTGAAATATTGAATTTCGAAAAAATTTTAATTTTTTTTCTATTTTGCTAAATAAAAAATTTCCAACTACTTTTTTGCAATTTTTTCTACATGAAGTCGCTCGTGCAAGTAATTATGATCATTTTGAACCCAGAATTATTAAAATCGGTTCATTTTTGGCTAAGTTATGGGCATTTAAAAAAAAAATTTTGTTATATAATTAAAAAAAATCGAGTTTGAGCCGAAAATCAAAATTGCCGATAACTCTTGAAAAAAATTGTTTTCAGGCGAATAAAAAAATACGTGTCTCATTATTTTGACCAGAGAGCAACATATTTCAGTTACATTGAAATCGAAGAACATGACCCGAATAGCCCGGTTGAATTGAAATGGAAAGCATCAGATGTTATTAAAAGTTTTGAACACAGCTTAATTTAAAAAAAAAGTTTAACTTTTTTTAAATATAATTTATTCTGGAACAAAAAATGTCCATAAACATTTTTTTATTCAAAGGAAAGAAAATTATCTTGAAGTGTAGAAAAAAAATTATTTTTAAGGATTGTTTTCCTGAAATAAAGCTTTTCTTAAAAGTTTTGAACAAAATAACATAATTATTTTTCCAAAAAAAGTTTTTTTTTCGTATAATTTATTCTGGTACAAAAAAAGTCTCTTTAAATTTGATATTCAAAGTTTTGAGGAAAATACTAAACTTGTTTTTTTAAGGGGGAACGCCACTGTGAAAATTAAAAAAAATCGATAAATATAATAACTACTCAAGGAAATGTGGCAAGAATTTTAAAGCGAAATTCGCTTTATTCCCGATTCTATGTGCACTTAAGTGAGCGCTTGTCGGTTCGGCCACGTAGCGCTTACGATACGATGCTATATTTCAAACGCGTTTTTCTCGAAACGACTTTTTTGGATTCGGTGACAACGATTTGTCGAAGACTAATGAACCGATTTTAATTTTGTTTTTTTAAAAAATTTTGTTATCGTATTGGCTATCGTTGTACGTAGCCGATTTTCAAAATTTTGAAAATAACGTTTTTTTTGGACTGCTGAAAATCAAAAAAAATAATTTTTTTCAATTTTCAATAATTTTTAATAAAAATTTACATCAACATAGCTTAATACATATATAATAAATTGCTTTCTGTCCGATCCTCGAATGGTCATTCCTACTTACAAAAAAAAAATCCCAAAAATCGAATATTTTTTGACTCCCCACAGAGGCGTTCCCAGTTTTTTTAAATTTTTTTTTTAAGTTTTGAACAAAATAACAAAATTATTTTGTATTAAAAGTTTTGAAAAAAATCTACTAAACCTTTCCTTTTAAGTATATTTTATCCTCAAAATGAAAAAAAATTGTAAAATATTAGAAAATTTATTTCCAAAAAAACTTAGTACAAAAATTGTTTACTATGGACATTTGTTTATTAAAAGTTTGAAAATAAAACTAAACTTCCTGTTTCTTAAATGGTTTGTTTAATAATAATTTATTTTATTAAAAGTTTTGGAAAAGAACTGAACTTTATTGTTTTAAGTTTTTTTTTCTAAAAAAATTCAAAAACAGTAAAAATTAAGAAAAAAATGTGGAAGTTGTTTTTCAGAAATGACGAAAACAAGGTTTTTCTTAAAAATGTTTTTTTTCTTTTCTTGGTTAAAAAAGCTTCTTCTTAAATGTTTTGAGCGAAACAATAAATTTTTTTTATTGTATTTTATTTTTAAGTATAATTTGCTGTAAAAAATAAAAAAAATGTATAAAAATGTTAAAATGAACGGAAGATGCTGCTCTTAAAATAATATAGCTTTCTCAAAATTTTCAACATTGAATAAACCTCAAAATGATGAAATATTAATTCCAATTTTTTTTCGCTTTACTTCTTATTTTGCTCAAGCCTACAAATGAAATAATTTTTAAAAAAATTTACAGCACTGTCAAAAATATTTCAATCACTTGACATGCAATCGCTCCTAATATACATAAATTCAAAATTCCTCCTTTCTCCTCTCCCCTGAATGCCATCACAACGGACGAATTTTTGAATATTTGTCCAAGTGGACCCTAAGCTAGCGCAGCCATCTAACCTAACCTAAATTCAACAATTAGTTGGGAGCTACGGAAATTACTTCGTCCCAATAAAAATGTCCATCTACTGCTTATTAATTGAAAATCAGTCACAGAAAAACAATTTTAAAAATAAAATCTGTGTTGTTTGCTAACATTGCTGAAGCAGGTACCCTTCCATCATTACATTTGCGGTAGAAATTAACAAGCAAAATGATCCTCCTTGACGATAGAGGTGTAATTTTTATTTAAGAACTACAAAACGCACTTCCAACTTAATGCTCACCTTACGAAACCCCCTTTATAAATCGCATATTCCGACATTTGCCCTTTAAAGCGCCCACTTACGCCTGTAAGTAGGCTTTGTAGCTTCGTTAGCAATACGGCCTCTATATGCTGCGAGTAATGCTATAAATTATAAGCCTTAAGCATGCAAAACTAATTTGAAAAATGAAATTTTGCATGCCATTGTACAATAGCAACAATAAAAAAGAACAAAAAAAAAACTAATTATTTCAACAAAAAGCTGTGTGGCCGCAAAAACAAAACACGCACAAAATTTGTGCTACTCACACGCACACACACACACATACCAAATATACACACATAAATTGTTAGGCAAAAAAGAAATCTCATGTGGCTTGGATAAGTCAGAGCAATGGCTGCGAGTTCAACAACCAAACGCACATTAATTCACAGCTACTGGGTACACGAAGGTGAGCAGCAGCTGCCTGCCGCGCCAGGTAGCGCAATGTAACAGTGTCATTTATCAAACATAATCGCAGTAGTTGTGTAAAAGAGTTAAAGTGCGTCACCAAGAGAAAAAACAAGAAACAAAAAAAAACTGCGAAACCCATAGTAAGCACATTGGGAGCGAATAGCACAAGGCATGGCGTTGGCAGCAGCTGCAGGGGTCCTAGTCGTGTGTGCTCAGCTCTGCAATGCAAAAACCTTTTCCTGAAACAACTCACTCTCGTCGTCAACTATACATTTCCTATAGCCCAGTGCCATTCGTGCAAGAGCTTCATGTCCTTCAGCAGCCTGTTCACGCCGTGATGGTAATACCTGCAGTAGCGACCAATAGACCTGCTGAAATGTTGAAATTCTGAACAAAGCAGCGCAATACTTACCTATCTACCTGCCTACCTGCCTGCCTGCATACATACATACGTACGTCTAATTACTATTTTTTCTAGAGCGCCACGAGGCCTCTGCACCCATGTGTTCTTGTAGGCCCGCACCTCTCTCTACTCCTATAGCTAATAAATGGCATGCGTCGATTAATTAAAACGCATTGCATTCAAGCGACTTTTTTTTAAACACGGACCACACGGACACCACACACACAGAAAAGGAAACGCAAAAAAAAAAAAAAAAAAAAAAAATGAAAACTAAAAGGTTTCAATGCCTCAGAGCCAACGCTTAGTGGAAGTTTTATTAAAAGTAATCGCTTTGTTGTGCTACTTGTGTGTGTGCGTGTGCATATGTGTGCGTGTGTAAATAAATATATGTGCATTCATAAATTTATATAGTGCACCTCTGTGATTGAACACGAGCTTATGGTTTTATTTGTGAAGCCATTGCGGTAGTTTATAGTGATTCTTATGAAAGGAAGGATTTCTACGATTCCCAGATCCCAGTGTTACCCATAGGAATAGGAGTTTAAAAAAATATTTTTTTTTGTTCAAGGTGAGCAACAAATATGCCATACCTCTATAAATTCCTTTATTTAACACCAAATTATTACCAGAAAAATATCCTGTTAAATTTCTGTTAAACAGAGTGGTGCCCAAATACCTTTGAAAGAGTATTTCACCAAATTAAAAAAAAAAAAAAAAACAAAAAAAGAAAAAGAAAAAGTTCGAAGAATTTTTATTTTTCATTTCTTATTTCAGATGTTTGACTCGGGTTTGGCTTGAGAATTGAAGAACTATTAAAATGGGACAAAACACATCAAGTGCACCCACCAAAAATTGCATAGTTAGGACTTCGATAAACTGGTGAAGTTGTTCTTCTACACAAAAGCATAAATTGAGAAAAAGGAGAGAAGGAAATATTGAGCTGTGGGGAGATATGGGGGGCTCAAAATCTATATTTTTGTGCAAATACTTTTTCTTTGAACTTTCAATCAAATGTTTGTCGGTGTAAGAGGAATCGAAATATTTTCTAGAGGATTTTTTTCAAACTTTCGATATAAAAATCTCAAGAAAATAAATTCAAAAATTGAAAATTTGAAAAAAATTCGAGCATTTTTTGGTAAAGTAATATTAAAAATAAGTTTTCAAATTTCTAAATTTTTTATTTTTTTCCATGGAATTGATATCTTAATAAAAAGATAGTCAGTAAAATAACAAAAAAACTCAAAACTTTGAATTTCGAAAAAAAAAAATCGATTTTATTTAATACTCGTAATAACGAAATACGCGATTTTTTCCATACTTTCGATACAAAAATTTCAAAAAAATAAATTCAAAAGTGCAAAAATCGAATTTGGAAAAAAAGTTCAAGTATTTGTTTTGGTAAAGTAATATTAAAAATAAGTTTTTGAATTTCTACATTTTTTTATTTTTTTTATATGGAATTGATATCTTTTATAATAAAATAAGTTAAAAAACTCGAAAATTCGAATTTCAAAATAAAAAATTATTTTATTTAATTAAAACGAATAGTTTCTACAGGACTTTTTCTAAACTATCGTTACAAAATTCTCAAAATAATAAATTCAAAAATTCGATTTTCGAAAAAAAAATTTTATTTCGAAAATAAAAAATTGGAACATTTTTTTGGTTAAACTAGTTAAAATTAAACATTTTTTTTATCCTTTCCAAATTTCTAAACTTTTATTTTTTTTATAATAATCAGAATAAAGTGCACAAATTTTGAAAAAAATGTAGTACTTCGAAGATCTCTCAGTATTGAATAAATCTTGGAAGTACTAACTACTCATATGAATTCTAATTTAAAACAGTCTTAAAAAAAAACACTATTCCTAAAAACAACGTTTTTTCAAAATTTTTGAGAAAAAACTTTTTTTCCCAGATTTCTTCAATACTGAAAATTCCGATATAGAATTTTGAATTTAAATTTAATTTTAAATAATTATTAAATTTTTAGAGAAAACTTACTTTTTAAAAACAATTTTTTTCCAAATTTTTAAGAAAAAAAAAATTTAATTGAAAATAATTTTTAAATTTTTAGAAAGAACTCACTTTTTAAAAACAATTTATTTTTTCAAAATTTTTGAGAAAAAAATTTGTTTTTCCATATTGTAAAAGCATCTCCGCTCAAATTGATGCATAATTTTACAATTAATAGCTGAGACTCTGCTCAGTAGTCCATTAAAGTTTCACTCCGGGATTCCAATAACTTTTCGAGCTATAGTCAAATATAATACATCCGCTTACAAATATCCTTAGCGATTTGTAAATGGACGTCACAAACTATGCGTTTGCTAGCGCTTCGCAAGAGCAGCGTGTAGCTGACAAAGCTTCAATAAAACCAAATTTAATTTAGAACTAAGAAAACACAGTTTTACTTGGCGATATGAAAGTTTAGCTGTTTTCTTTCTCAGTGTTGTTGATCGAATGCTGCGGTCCTGGAGAGCCCTGTATTGAACAAAAATCCTAATAAATTTCACCCCAATTAACTTTTTATGGAAAATGAAATCTAAATATACTACTCGCAGACCACAAACGCTCCACCAGCTGGTTATCAACAAGTTCTTCAACTTTTATTTTTATCACTTTACTTCAACTCACTAAACGCTTGTCTGCTAGCTAATTTTGGGTTTCTTTTCCTTTAAATTTTGTAAATAATATAGAAAACTTATTGCTAAGACAAGACATTCTGAATACTTATTAAATAAGAAATCCAGCTTTTACTTAAAAAAATAAAAAAATGAATTGCTTCCCATTCTTCGCCTTTCAAATGCCTAAGTCCGATAAGTCCAGCAAAGTAATAATCTTCCTACGTACCTAAATGCATAAGTGCAGTTTTTCAATATTCACTCAAGCAGACAGCATAAGCTGCCAAGAGCAACAACAACTACAACAACAACACATCAATGATACCACGTACACTAAACCATATTTACTTTTTTGGTATTTATTGAAGCTGCAGTCATTCAATTTTCTTTTACAACAATAACTCAACTCAAAAATGATGCGCTCAGTGCGAAAGTATGAGCAAATAATGCTATTGCTACAAGAAAATATTTACACTGGCCAGAGTGTAAGTGAGTATGAAGAAAGAATTTGTTACAACACATCAGCCTCAAGTCTGAGTGACCAGTGGCGAAGGAGTGTAAATTAGGTAAAGCTAAATGAGAAGTAAATTTAGAAGAAGCAGATGTAGAAGTAGAAGAGAATAAAGAATAAAGGGTATTTGACCAAATGTGATGTACAAGCAATTTAACAATAAATGCTGGCAGTCTTTTGAGGATGTGGCACCGGCCAATAGACTGTAGAGTCCAAATGAATATCTACGAATGTATGTTTAAGTGGATATCTACTCAGCTCAGTGGACTACATGCCAAAAATGCGCACACTCACACACACACACTTTGAGATGTAAGTATCATAAATACATACAAGTTCTATGTTAGTGCAATCTTCGTATACAACCCGCGACAAAACGATAGCTCATCAATATTTTGAACAGTTGTTCAAAAGTTGTTATCCTTTTCTAGGTCTGGTTCTTGTTCTAGTTTTTTGCATATTTTTTTATTAAAGTAGATCGCATTGTGTAATAAAAAGTATATAAATTCTGAAAATTTATTAAAAGAAAAGCAAAAACGATCAACAAAATTTTAAACTTTTTGGTGAAAATTTCTAGAAAAAATTCGAGAATGCATTTTAATAGTCTATTAAATTTTGGTATAACTAAGTGAAAGTGACTCAAAATCCGCAGAATTTTGACATTTTTTCATTTAACATTTTTTTTTGCTGACGGTGTTGCGCGTTTTACGAAGGAAATGCGCACAACTGACAACAAAAAAAAATGGTAAAAATTCAAAGAGAATTTTGAACCACCTGAAATTTGTATTTCATTTGCTGAAATTCAATGGACTTTTATAGCACGCACTTTATTAATGAAATTTTTCTGAAAATTCTAATTAAATAGTGGGAAATTTTTCTGAACATTTTTAAGTTTTTTTATATATAATACTAGCACCACCATACATAAAATGTTTTCTTTATATCGCAAGAAATTTTTCGTATTAAGTTTTCTTTATAGAACTCGTAAAATATTTAAACAGTTAATTAGTTGATTTTTTTCATTCAACATACTTTCTAAAGATGTCACAATAGCCTTTTCTGTACTTTTTTAAAATTTGATTGTGGTGGTCACCTATATACAGGTAAGGTGAAAGAGCCGATAAAAACTTGTAATTAAACTTTGATTCTTTAATTTCCATTTCAATTTTTTACGCTAAATAAATTATGCTAAAATAAATAAAGTTAAAAATGTTTTTCCAGTTCCTTGAATGCTCCAGTTTTTATTATATTTTCGTCCAAAATTAATATTAACATAATACAACACACAACACTTACAACCACAACAGTGCAACAGAAACGCTCATAAGCGGATGTGTATTTGTTGTTGTTTTTCCCATACAGGCATTTCGTATGAGAGGAAACCATTACTCACATAAAATGTCATAACTCAGGAACGGCTGCACCGATTTCAATCAAACTTCACAAAAAACTGACTTTTTAAAAACAATTTTTTTCAAAATTTTTGAGAAAAAAAAATTTTATTTAAAATAATTTTTAAATTTAAATTTAAATAAAGAACTCACTTTTTAAAAACATTTTTTTTTTCAAAATTTTTGAGAAAAACTTTTTTTTTCGATATTGTAAAAGCATCCCCGCTCAAATTGAATCATAATTTTACAATTAATAGCTAAGACTCTGCTCAAATCTTTTTAAAAAAAGTTATTAAGATTAAATGAGAAACAAAAAGTTTGTCATATTCTCCGGAAATTTTCTAAAAATTTTATTTAAATAGTGTCGAAATTTGCTAACATTTTTTTTACTTATGCACAAAGTTTAAATCTTGTATTTATATGGGTTTTATAGAAGAAAAAACTGTATTTTCTTAAAAAAAATTATTAATATGAAATAAAAAACAAATAATTTCTCAAAACTTGTTCTTACCACTGCAACTCCATTTACTCAACGCAGTGTACACAAGTCTATATCTGCTTGTAAACACAGAAGTGGAAGTATGCAGCGCATTAAGTGGATTGAAATGAATGCTCAAATCCCGTGCAAAGGGGAAAAAAGTAGTATTATTGTCGAACAACAAACGTAAATTCCCACAACGAATGAGCAGACGTACGAAAATAAATTATAAATTTGCGCTTCGTGTGCCGCATGTGCACATATGAGTGAGCTGAGGGCAAGTAAAAAGGTAGTAATAACAAAAAAAAAACAGCTTACATACGAGAGTATAACTTTGCTGTATTGCTGCTGTTCGATGCGCAATCAATGTTACTCATACGCCCCGCAAACCACAAAAATGTTACAAGCATTGAAATAGTAGTTGAGAATACTCATTGGATTTGAAGTGGGCTGGGGAGTGACAGCTTTATGGCAAAAGCGTGCGCACACAATCCATTCTGTTTTTTGTTTTTTTTTTTTTTGCCAAGCACACGAATTACAATAAAAATACGAGCAGACACAAAAAAATAGGAAAACCTCAAAAAATTTACTAAAAACCGCACACAAATCCTTTTTCTGTGCTACTTGCACAGGTGCTGCAAGCTGCCATAGTATGTCCGCTTATGAGTTGGGAAAGAAATTGTAAAACTGCTGGCTAGCAAAAAACAAAAAGCGTACAAAACTTCGGGCTTGTTTTGGGAGTTCAAATCGTTTGATCAGTAGGTGCATATGTTACGATGGATAGTTTTATGTTTCCAGCAGCAGCACTACAACACAACAAGTTACAATAATCCCAGCGAAAAACAATTGCTACAGCAGCAGCAGCAGCAGCAGCCCGAACAGCAGGGCGGTCAATCATGTGGGGTGTGCAATTGCAATGGCACTGCTGAAGAAAACTGCATTTTTTGATAACACCTAATAGTTGCATGGTGGATAGTGTTGGTAGGAAAGCGACTAATAGCATTTTTTGCAGAAGAAAAAGCTTACATATAATATAAAAATATGCATACAGGGTGTGTGAACTCAATTTGAACAATGGGATTAGTGACAAATTTTTTTTTGCTTTGCAGATTAGAGCGTTTAGGCTACCGCAGCGCTCTAGTGTTTGCAAGCCGACGCAGCCGCAATTAAAAACAGTGGATTGGTTGATTATTTCTATAATTACAGTAAAAGACGTAAATATCTACCCCGACAGCCAAGTGGGAATTAGGGTCTTGCGCACGTTGTTTGTGCGTTCGAAATTGGTCGGGGAATGACTTACTTCTCTCTCGATTGCATCCGAATACTTCGATATTAGCCGCATTTGGGTTCTCGGTCACAGCGGCTTAGAGGGAAACTGCTAAGCTGATGAGCGGACCAGGCAGGAGGCACTGGAGACGGTTTCATATTAAAATGAGTGGATTGGAGTTCCTTTGAGAGCCTATGGTCTGCTCCTGGAAAAATGGGCCTCGCATCAACTCAGCGAGCGCTGGGCTAGTCACGAGATCCTTCTGGCCACGGGTAGATCGGAGAAACTTTTAAGGCTTACAAAGCCCCAACTCTCAAATTTGGTAGACATTCTTACCGGACATTGTCTGTAAGGTATCCATGCGTTGAAACTTGGGATTACTTCAAGTCCTTTCTACAGAATCTGTCTAGAGGACGAGGTGGAATCATCTCACCACCTTTTTCTTCGCTGTCCTGCTCTTGTCGGGTAAAGGTTAAGCTATCTGGGCTCTCAGTTTTTCGCTGCACCTGCTGGTATTGCGGGTTTAAATATCATACATTTGGTGAAATTCATCAGCAACTTGAAGCGGTTAGTACGAACGTAAATTGCCGCCTTTGGTTGTCATCCACTAACCCAAAGTCCCTTCCTTCTTCACTTCTATTTCCCTCTATTTTCCTTACATTTTCAGTGTCTAGGTAACCGAGTGCATTCTTGCTCCCAACTCAGGCATTCCACATATCGGGACCAAGAATTGATCCTTCTACCTATCCTGATGTCTATACCACGAGAACCCTCTTAAGCTCATTAGACGAGTTTGCGATTTCGCAAATTATTCCTCGTTATGCGCTGTAGACAAGCCGAAGTTTTTAACCTCCTTGAAGCTCTAAGGCGGCTAATATATCCGCCCATCTTACGCTGTTGAAAACGTACCTTACATCTAATGTGGCAAGGAGGACTATGCAAGGTAATTTAATACTGCCCTGTCGCATTGCTTCTACGCTGTTTATGACAGTTTCGATTGCCCCTATTGTAGACTTTCCGCGTCTCAAGCTGAGTTGTGTTGCCGAAAGTCCTCCAGCAGGGTCTATGGCTAGGGTCAGTCGAGGCTTGATCAGTCTTTCAAGGAGCTCGCCTGTTGAGGTTGCCTGTGTTGAGCATGCCGATAGCAGATATTAGCACAAGCTGCTGATTTTTTCAGATTTCTGGGAAAATTCTATCTCTAAGACAGGCATCGTTCATGTCTAGTAAGACTTGGCGTCGCATTTTTGAGTTCTCCTTTATGACTCCTACGGTTACTTCATCCAGTTTTGGTGCATTGTTGTCTTGGATTTTGCTCACGGCTAACCGAAGTTTCTCAATAGTGAATATTAGAAGCTCACATTTATTTGACACTCAGTAAAAAATCCTTATTTCGTAAGTTGGAAAGAGTTATTTTGCAATGTATTTTATCGCGCACGACCTAAGCTCCAGGGTCTAAGCTCCCAGTTATTTTACCACAATCTTGTACCCAAGTCTCCAGAGATTCCTCTTCAGATCTGCCCGAAGCTGCTTTCGAAACTTATTGCCTAACTTTGGAAATTCTTAATGCATCACCAGCAATAATTATGATTTATAAATATCAATTCAGTCCAATATCAATGCGATTTTTGGGCAACTTTAGCAATTTAAACTTTGTTATACTAAAATTTAGTGGACCATAGAACTGTAAAAAATAATTCGCCGGTATTGGCGGCTAACTAATCGGTATGGTTTTTGGAAACCAGTTGATTTAATTTTAAGTAAGCTTAACAAAAAAACAATTATTTTCGAAACCCATCGAGCTGTGTCAAAATTAAGCAGTAACTCCACTAATCTCTGAACCCTGTACACAACACGAAGTCTCTGAAATAAGTAAATTGTGAACTCACACTGCCAGTCAATAGCTCCATATTGAGAATGTGAACTTGTCTGCTACAACGGAAACGAAAAATTGAGGAGTTGGCAAGTGGGCAACTCCTGCTTGTTTGCCTGCCATTTCGCAAATTGTAGCAATTTTACTCATCCAGCATCGCCTGCTGTGTAGTTATTTTCTTAATTTCTTTTCTCGGTGTTTGTCACCGATTATTCACCGTTTGCTGCTTATAACTTTTCTTTTGCTATTTTCAGTTGTGTTACAAATTTTATTATTTTTCAAAAATTTCAGAATTCAATGTTGCTCAATTGCCAGGTATCTACTAACTCCCCACAGGCATTGCCTGCATGCTTGCTAAGGAGGAGTACTAATACTCTCCTTTGTACTATACTCGTACGGGTTCCTTGACTTGTTTGCAATATTTTCGATTATTTATGCACATCTTCTACTTCCGATTTTACTTTGGGCAGCTTCGATTGCATGGCGTATGGCTTTATAAATTCGTAACATGCATGCAATGTATTAAAAACTGGTTGTGCATTGCATTGAAGTAATTGATTTACTTTGCTTTTCTATGCTGCTGCAAGGGATGAGACAGCTTACAGTGGAAATTGATGATGCAAACCGCCGGAGTACTAACAATTCTTGCATAAACTGCAGAATTAAATAACTTTAAAATTTGTGAAACTTCAAAAAGTGCTTTTCTTTGTTGCTTTACCTGCGCCTTAATAGCTTACGAGTACAAATGAAATACTCAAAGGATTCCCTTGAAAATATCCTTCTACTCAGCACCTGCAGCAGGACAGTGAAAGGAAATACGCCCACAAGCACAATGCCTCGACCGGTTGCAGGATAATCTGCTTGCACTTTGTAAGAATAACTGGTGAAACCCCGTGTGGTCTCGGCCCAAACACGACAAATGCTTGTAGCGTAAGGTAAAAAATGCGAGAATTCAGGTGAGACAAATTTTTGAATCCTCCTATAGTGGATTTTGACGTCACTAAACTCAGTGCAAAGTATAATGTACCAGAAATTCAATTCAAATTTGTTGCACTAAGAGCTCAAGCAGGTCGAGATCCAAGGACTTGAATTATTAACTGTATTTTCAGATTTTTTGACATCCTATATATATGTACATTAGGGCGGGTCGATTTAAAAATCGCTCATTGCTCTGTGAAAATCGTATTCTAGGGATCAAAATAAGAAACTTTGCCAAATGAACCATATCTTTAAAACGAATTCTGATGTCCCCCATTTTGGGTTGAACGAAAAATCCCACTTTGACCCATTTAGAGTGCTCCAATCGAGTCCAAATGTATGACCGACCCCCACTAACTTTGGACGGCCGATCCACCCATGCCAGAGGCACACCCCCTGGAACTCCCCTGGCGGGTTCCTCATACAATCATTTCAAAATATCACCATTTTTGGCCTTTACATGAGAAAAGAAACTAAAAAGTTCGACCCAAATTGGGGGACATCAGAATTCGTTTTAGGGGTATGGTTCCTTCGGCAAAGTTTCTTATTTTGATCACTAGAATATGATTTTCACAGACCAATGGGCGATTTTTTTGCCTCCCCACAAATCGACCTGGGCTAATGTACATCCAAGTGCGTAACAACAACAACAATAAAGCAATTCGCAACATTTTTGCCAATTTCATTTTTTATTCAATTTGTAATAAAATAAATAAGAAAACAAAGCCAAAAACAGCAAATTCTAGGAAATAAGCCAGCAAAACAAAAAAAAAATTGTTCAATTTTACGCCAACTTCTCCCAATACTAGCAGCGAAATTATTTATTTACTGTTGATTTTTTTGTCGAATATTTTAGGACTACTTAGTCTAAAGTGAACTCTGAACGCTGCTCATTTAAATTCAATAAAATAAAGAAAGTAAGCGAAACAATTTAAAACCTAATTCAAGTGATGAAGTCATCCCAATGGCGACGCTTAAGAGTATTATTGGCGCCGAAACCAGGAAAAGACGACTGACTATTCTCTGACTAAAGCTGAAAAGTCTAGAACGAGTGGTGTAGAAACATATTCGAGTGGGGGTACTGCCGAGAAGTCCACTTAGTAGAAATCAACACGCTTACCACAGTGGAAAATCATGGGAATCAGCCTTACACGATCTTGTTAGCAAGATTGAAGCCGGGCTGGAAGCTGACGAGTACAGAATGGGCATATTCGTGGATGTTGATGAGGCTTTTGATAATGCGACTTTCGGCTCAAAATGTTCTTCTGCCGAACAATACCAAGTTAGTCAAAGCAAAATGGATATATTCCATGGTCTCTGAGGGGCTGTTAACCGCTGGTGAGAACAGTGACAAACTAATCCCCGTCAGGTCCAAGCAAGTATGTCACCAAGGGGGAGTTCTACCTCCGCTGCTGTGGTGCTTGATCGTAGACTCTCTACTAGCGAAGATGCAAGAACTCGGTTTTCATGTCCAAGCATATGCGGACGACGTCTGTGCGCTAACATCGGATAAATCCTTAAGAGCAAAGGATTTTGAACAAAACCGATGACTGGTGCACGAGAAAAGGTCTTTCCGTTAATCCAAACAAAACAACCATAGTCTTGTTCACAAGAAAACAAAAATTGTATAGACTTAGTCTTCCAACACTTAAAGGTGTGACACTTGGTCTTTCCGATGCAGACGCTTACAAGGACTAGAGCCAATAATCGGAATCAGTTTCGCAGTAATCATGAATTGGATCAGGGATTATGTATGCAATTTACATAAAGTGCGATGACCCGGTCTATAACGATGCAGACCTGCAAAGTGTTTTGTAAAAAGGTCGAACAGAAAACTGTCAAACTTTCTACTAAAACTTGAAAGGAAAGACGTTCGGTTGATGGTCGGTATTATTACAGGACACAACCCATAAGGCCAGCATATGACCACCATTGGAAGCATTGAGGACCCTATGTGCATGTCTTTCATGGAAGAGGCGGATAGCACTGAGAGCTTGCTCTAGCCTGACAGCCAGCAAATTTGTTTTGCGTATCTGTTTTCTAAAAATTGCCTTTAAAGAGTGAATTGATCATATCTGAAAACGACTTTAGTATATTTGAGATAAGGAATGTTGAACTTTAATTATTGAAACTAGCATTTCTTACTCCCAAAATCTGTATGCCATCCATTCCGAAAGAGATGTAGCATTTTTCCGTGCCTTTTCCGTTAGTGTTTGCAGCAGTTGCTCTTCTCCAATAGCCGACATTTTATGTTACGATTTATAAATTTCATAAAGCCATCTACAAAATACTGCAGGCATGCCTTCGTAACACATTCAGGCGAATTCACTTAGCCATGCAAGCAAATCGAAATAGTCTAATCCAGCAAAGCTGAGACATGCAGCTGTTTTAGTTTTGGATTCGCTGAAGCGCGCTCACATACACATCTATGCTTTGGTACGAATTTACACAGACATATTTGCGTTTCGCTGCATTCCTATAGCGTGGAGTAGCTGTTGCTGTAGCATTCGCACTGAAACAGTTGAAGGTTTGAACAATTCAGAATTATGCACTTATGGATGTACATAAAAGCCAGAAGGTATATTATATATGTACGAGTATAAGTCTAAACTACGTGAAGCTATCCATTACCGATTGTGCTATACTTAAAATTGAAGCGGATCAACTCACTGTTATTCATCTTGATTTACCTGGAAATTAATAGAAAATCAGCGCACGAAAATGTACCTGATTTAATTCCATTCTTAGACTAAAATTAATGCCCTGAAGCCTGTAACAATAAAAAAAGGCACTCATAATAGTGGTTCTGAGTACGTTCTGCGTACGATTAGCATTAAAAATATCAAAATTTGCGACTATAATGCCAGATTTGACAAATCTACACTCAACTAGCAATCCTCGTTTTTTTTTCTTGTTCACTCCACTCGGAAATATAGGGGCTCGACATGACTCAGTCTTGCATTAGTTCAGTTAATCTATTTTATTTCTGACAGGATAGGTGATTAGCCTGCCGCTATCAGTCCTAAGTAGTGGGAATGCCCACCTGTCGTTGCTTAGGAACAACACTTTCTTACTGCTTCAAGCGCCATCTGTGTGTCAATTTTTTTTGGCAGAAGGATCACACAGATGGTTGAGGACTTCGCTAAAGTTGATGTGTTTGCGCTATTACCGCAATTGCCCGCTTCCTCTTGCTGACGCCACTGATGCAATGTGTAACTGTGTCTTTTTTTATTTTTTTGCTTTTTTTAGCAGCCACAATGCAAGTAATGCGCTGACGTTTTGTGCGGGATTAGAAGGATAAGATTGTTGGGGTTGAGGAATTAATTTTTATTTTTTGCTTGTTTTTTTTATTGAAGCTAGGAAAGTAAGTAAGTTTGGAGCTTCGAGCTTTACGTGGGATTCGAACACACAACCTCTGGGATGGCAGGCTAGTGCCCTTACGCTAGAAATCAAGAAGAATTAGAATCAGAAATATTTGTTGGCAATTGGGTATTTGGCATATTTACACCGGTGTTGCCATATCTCAGAAGTTCGGCAGCAACCCTCGTAAGTATCGCAGTAAAATTATTGTACTATAAGTGAATTTTCTGAGTATCAAAACTATTTGTTGGCAGTTCAATATATGACATATTTACACCTGTGTTGCCATGTCTCAACACTTAAGCAGCAGCCCTCGTACATATCGCATTAAATTTACTAAAAGTGAATTTTCTCACAATCAAAAATATTTTTTGACAACTCGATATTTGACATATTTACACTGCCGGTACCATACCTCAAAATTTAGGCAGCAACCCTCGTACGTATCGCATCAAATTTATTACAAGTTCATTTTCTGAGTATCAAAACTATTTTCTGGTAATTTAGTATTTTACATATTTCCACTGCTGTTGCCATATCTCAAAACTTAACTAGCAACCCTCGTACACATCGCATTAAATTAACTACAAGTGACTTTTCCGATTATCAAAATATTTGCTCGTGCACCTTAAGCTGTAAGAGTATTATTTTTATTTTATCTAATTTCGTTTTCGTTTTTTGAATTTTCGCTTATTGGAAGTTATAATAACCCACTTTACTAGCAAATGTGCGCTAAGGGTATGCGGCCTGAGTCAATTAATTTGCCCAAGTTGTTTGGTCAACAAATACAATATTTTCGCCTTTTTTTGGCATTTTGCCTTATAAACTTATAACTGTATAGGAAGTACATGTATTGGAAGCACAACTAAATCCATCAGCTTTTGTGACAGAGTCATTGACAACTTGCAACTCGTAACTCGTAGCTCTTGCGTAGCTAGTCGCATGACTGCCAACTGGCAACCGATCAGCGCCACTTGGCAGCTTGCAGTATTTTTCATTACATTTGGGAATTTAGCGTGAAGTAAATATTGTTATTTGTTGGTGTTGTTCTTGTTTTGTGATTGTTGTTATTTGTTGTTGTTGTGGTGGTGGTTGTTATTTCCTATTAATTCCCTCTGATACACTGAGTAAAATGCGTGTATGTGTAGGCTATGACATGTGCGAGGTGTATGTGTGTGTGCATGTGTTTGTGTGCTCGTTTATTGATTCGCCTCATTTCAGCGGCTTTCGTTTACAAATTAGAAAAGTTCTTAGGTGAAACTTTTACTTTGGCCTCAAATATTGACAATGACAACATCTTCATCTCTCAACGGGTGTAGCCGAGACGTCTTTGCCTCTGCCACCTAAATACGTACCTGCCTGCCTTAGCGCTAATGGTGTTGCCCAACTTTTGTGTTGTGCAAACTTTGATGTTTCACTTTATTTCTGCTATTCCGCTACTTGTTCTACTTTTCTATTATTTCTATGCTACCTTTTTGGCAGTGTTCGTCGTTCCATTACCTTATCTTTGACTTTTGTGCTTTAGTTGAGACAGTAAATGGCAAAAACGAGCAACGACTTTTCGTTTCAATTACGTTTTGGCCACAATTTAAGTTTGATGGATTTCATGTCTTATAAATATGTATATATACATGCATGTACACAAATACATTGGGCCAGCTCAAGAAAAAAATAACAAAAAAAGAATAAAGGTATAGCATACAAAAAAACAACTACGCCGCCCGCTACTTTCATTACATTACACTTCTCGTTTTAAGTTTGCTCATTGCATTTCCACTGATCGAATCAATAAAAGCCTGCACTCACGTCCATATATTATATGATACAAAAATAAAAAAAAGTAAAAAGTAAAACCAAAAAAAAAAAAAAAATTACAAAATAAAAAAAAAAAATTGCGCACATGCGCCGATAATCTCACACCGGTCCGTATGTAATTTATCCGCTATTTGTACCATAGTATGGCATATTTGTTTATATGTATGTGTGTATGGCTGTACGCGTGTAAGCTTGCAGCAAACGACTTTTAATCAATGTGCATCACCACGAAAACCATTTCGAAACGGTCATAATCGTATTGAATGAAGGCTTATTTACGCCAAAGTAAACTTTTTTATGGCTGTAATTTATTGCATTTACAACACTTTGATGCGATTCCTGTTGATTGTTGTTTAAGAAAAAGTTTTTCCCGAATTTCCTCTACAAGCACAGCAATTAAGCAAGAATTATTGTATGTGAATACTATAAAAATATTCTGAACAAACAAAATAATAAATACCAGGAACTTAAACTAAATTTATTTGATGACTTTTTTTGTTTACAAATACTCGTTTTCTTAATACCAAATATTTCTATTCAATAGAAATATTAAGAAATGTGCTGATGTGCCATTTTCCAAGTCTAAGCATTTGATCTCTAAGAAATTGCGCCTAAATTCGCTCAATGAAATTACTGATTTGTGAGTAGTCACTGTTTCAATTTTTCAATTTCTTAGTTATATAAATTTTGTCATTTCCGTATTCAGCACTCCCTCTCACTATTTACTTCGCTTTTACGGTCTACGCTGGAGTATGCAATCATTATTTGAAGGCCATATCATCAGTGCCAAATCAATAGACTTGATGGCATTTTTGAACACAATTTCTTCGTTTTTCACACATGTCTTTACAATTCACTGATACCTTCATATAAAGCGAGGTGTGGATTAGTAAATTTAGAATCGTTACAAAGAAGAAGAAGTATACTTTCATTCTGCTTTATTTCCGTTATTACAAATAGGGTAGTCCACTCGTCTTTACTCTAAGAGCGCATTGATTTTCACAGGCCTCCAAAAAAATCTTCGGAGCAGTTATTTATTCTTCCTAGAGCGGGTTCGAAACGTGCGTGCCTTGAAAGCACCTTTCATTTGATCACCAAATGAGTTTAGTCACACTTCAAGTTCGCTTTTGATTTATCCCTATATCTAAACTAATATTATAAAGAGGAAAACTTTGTTTGTTTGTTTGTTTGTTTGTTTGTTTGTTTGTAACGAATAGGCTCAAAAACTACTGGACCGATTTTAAAAATTCTTTCACCATTCGAAAACTACATTATCCACGAGTAACATGGATTACATTTTATCTAAACTAATATTATAAAGAGGAAAACTTTGTTTGTTTGTTTGTTTGTAATGAATAGGCTCAAAAACTACTGGACCGATTTTAAAAATTCTTTCACCATTCGAAAACTACATTATCCACGAGTAACATGGATTACATTTTATTTTGGAAAAAAATAGGGTTCCGTAAGATATTTGGATTTTTAGGACACAAACTGAAAAAAATCTTATATATAAAATAAAGTGTGTGTTCGCTAACCGGCCGTGTCTGCACCGACTTAAACCAAACTTACACACATTGTTAAGAAGGTATTGAAGATGGTTTCCATATAGTTTGGATACATATTGGTGGATAGGGCTCGAGATATAGGTCAAAACGTGGACCCGGGTAACCTTCGGACGTGTATGTACAATATGGGTATCAAATGGAAGCTGTTGGTGAATGCTTTAGTACAGAGTATTTTTCATGCCGCTCCGTGACTGGGGTCTCGAGATATAGGTCAAAACGTGGACCCGGGTAACCTTTGGTTGTGTATGTACAATATGGGTATCAAATGAAAGCTGTTGATAAGTGCTTTAATACGGCGTAATTTTCATACCTATTGATGACTAGGGTCTCAAAATATATGCCAAAACGTGGACCCGCCGTGTCTTTGCACCGAATTAAACCAAACTTACACACATTGTTGAGGAGGTATTGAAGATGGTTTTCGTATAGTTTGGATATCTATTGGTGGATAGGGCTCGAGATATAGGTCAAAACGTGGACCCGGGTAACCTTCGGATGTGTATGTACAATATGGGTATCAAATGGAAGCTGTTGGTGAATGCTTTAGTTCAGAGTATTTCCATCCGCTCCGTGACTAGGGTCTCGAGATAGAGACCAAAACGTGGACCCTAGAATGTGTTTGTACAATATGGATATCAAATTAAAGCTGTTGGTGAATGCCTTAGTTCAGAGTATTTTTCATGCCGCTCCGTGACTGGGGTCTCGAGACATAGGTCAAAACGTGGACCCGGATAACCTTTGGTTGTGTATGTACAATATGGGTATCAAACGAAAGCTGTTGATAAGTGCTTTAATACGGGGTAATTTTCATACCTATTGATGACTAGGGTCTCGAAATATATGCCAAAACGTGGACCCGCCGTGTCTTTGCACCGAATTAAACCAAACTTACACACATTGTTAAGTAAGTATTGAAAATGGGTTTCGTAAAGTTTGGCTGTAATTCGGAGCAGTGGCAACGGGTACAGCGTTCTTTTCAGCCAGCCATAATGTTGCTTACTTTTTTAACGCTTGGGGCGGAACTGAACTGTCAAATTGACAGTGTGAGTTACAATGTGTCAATATTTCTTTCTGATTTGGATGCCATAAGGAAAAAACGTAAGTGCAACATGTAAAAATTGTTTGTGAATTTTTTTGGAGTGGATTTTGGAACAGTGAATAATTTCTTACGAAATTTGAGAATTTAATGTGAAATCCGAATGAAATTATGTGTTCGTGGTAAAAACAATTTTTTTCGTTTTTTTTTTTTTTGAAAAATATAAATGGATAATGGTTAAAAAAGCTCCAATGCTTAATAAAACATATAAATTGAAACGAAAAATGCATGGATGATCAGGAAAAAAGACGATTGTTTATTCATATGCGTTGATTTGAAATTTAAAAACAATCTTCCTTTTTCCTGATTTTCAATTTATATTTTATATTTACTCAAAAACAAAGCGCTTGAATTAAGAATAAAGAAATAAATAATATGAAAACCATATATTTTCTGTTCTAAACCATATCTATTCTATTTTAGTGTGCCCAGCGAAGGGGCCGGGTTTGCTAGTATTATATATTTCACAATATTTTGCAAAATGGAAAAACCTAGTATGCAGATCTTTTATTAAATTTTACTTTATTCCTTTTCTCAAGATAAAATAATCATTCATTCATTTCAATGTAATGCAAAAAGAACAAAAAAAAAAAATGCAAAAAATTCACGCCGCAGCTTAAATAATGCAGTTAAAAAAGAGCAACTATTAATTTTTAATTTTAAAAATTTTAAGCTCTTTAATATTTCATCAAATATTTTGTATTATGAATTATAGCTTGACATTGGCCTGGAGTTAACCAATTTTTTCGTGTATTCTGGACTAATTTGGTTTCACTCTTCAAGTATTGCCTTTTTAAAAAGAGATTTTTTATGGATTTCATATTTTCCTATATTTGTCATCAAAACCGACCACAAATTCTCTATGACGTTCAAATTCGGTGATTGTGCATGCGGTGATCTCGCAGTTAGAAACCTCGTATTTCTAGATTTACTAAATGAATATTAATGTGCAATGCAAATATTTGTATTTAAACACCAATCCAACAATCATTTTTTTTTTCAAAGAAGTTGCGACAAATACAATTCATTAGGGCTATAGAGCTTATAAACTAATTTTCACAATTTTTTTATTTATTTTTTTAATATAATTTCAAAAACTTCGTTTTGGAAATATACTTCATTCCATTCATGTGCGTAACAAAAACGATGGAATGGGCTGATAAGTTAGTTTCAGGTGATGGTGACTGGTCATCTCACCCCACTAGACTACTTTTTGTGAGGTTTTTCGAAAAGTAAAGTCTATGTGTTGGCTTCCAGAGTTTAAACTCAATATTCGAATCGACATTGCTGAACTCAATGCGACAATCTGCGAATGAGTCCTTGAAAATCTCATATGACTTTACTCTAATTAAAGAGTTAATCCATAACCGAATTGCGGGTTCACCTAATGAAGGGTAAAACTTCAAAAGAAGGATAAAATTTTAAATTTGCAAAAATACGTGAATAACCTAAATAATAATGTCCTTATGTATCAATGACGGGGAAGGCATAAGAGGTAACCCGGCAACGCTGTACATGAGGTGGCTTTCTGTTATAAAAAGATTCTGTTGCTTCTACCCAGTAAAAAGCTTTCCATAATTGGAGGCGCATTTGCAAGTAGAGAAACTTTTATTTTATACATAAAGCCTTCTAGTCGGGCTTTGTCGAAAGACTAAGGGACGTCTAAAATAAGACAGTACAATATTGTTTTCTTTCAAATGAACTTCTAACACTAAAAGTAAAAACCGCAGGCACGAAAAAAACAGTTGGTACGACGAAGAAGGTCATACTCCCGCAGAACGAATAGATGCTGCCCATAGAGCGACGCTGCGATCGGGCGCAAAGCGAGCCATGTGTGATTACTACCGAGAGCTAAGAAAGGAAGATATACGTATTATCCGACAGAAGAAACGAAAGCCCGAAATACGTGAGCGCGAAGAGCTTGAGATGCTAGCCAATAGGAACAACGCTCGAAGATTCTACCAGAAAGTTTGGCGGCTTACAGAAGGTTTTACGACCGGGGCGACTGACACCCAGAGCTTACCTAAATTATAGAGGGAACACTTCCCGAACCTGTTAAATAGTGAAAGCTTCGCAGGATAGCTATAACGCGGCTAAGGAACAACAAAGCCGCGAGTGCGCAGACTGTTTGTTTGAAGAGAGGAGGTACTTCATTTTGTCATCGTTCACCACCAGACCCATTCGCTTTGCCAGGCACCCATGTGACTGTTGACAGTTATAATTTCAAGGTTGTAAAATACTTCATTTATTTAGGAACCAGTATTAACACCGATAACAATGGCAGCCTGGAAATCCAACGTAGAATCTCTTTTGCCAACAAGTGCTACTTTGTACTAAGTAGGCAACTGAGTAGTAAAGTCCTCCATTGAAGAACAAAACTAACACTCTACAAGACTCTCATCATGCCCGTCCTCTGCGTTGGAAAGATCACCTGGAGAAGGAGTTGACTTCACTTGGTGTGTCCAACTTGCGCCGGCTAGGATAAGAAAGAAACGACTGACGCGCTTTGTTAAACTCGACTAAAATCGCGTAAGCGGTTATCACGCCCATTAAGAAGAAGAAGAAGAAGAAAGGTTGAATTTTTTTTTTTAAATTGTGAAAAATCTAAGAATAGCTAAGATTAGCTAGAGAACTATTGTGCATCTATGAATTTACTGCCATGGGATGTTTGCCGGGCTTTGGTATCATAATTATTTCTGAGAGTTTGCAAGAGTCGAGAAAATGCTCTAGCCGTAGCCTATAGTTCACAATATAGAACAAAAGAATGATGCACCTGTAATCCTGTTGTTGTTGTTGTCTAGCTCTTCCAGTCCGGTCGTCTTCGTATAGCTCTTCTAACGTTAGGCCCAGAAAACTAGCTGCTTCGACAGGTTGGGTCCAGAGCGAGAGGGGTGTTAGATGGGTGGGTTTGATGTGAAAAGGTGGTTAGTGTCGTGCGGGGTGCCTTCACATGCCGGACATATGTTTAGTATGTTGGAGTCAATTCTGGATAAGTAGGAGTTTAACTTGCTACAGTATCCAGAACGTAGTTGTGCCAAGGTTACGCGTGACTCTCGGAAAAGTTGGAACTCTTCGCTTGCGATGGGCGATGGTTGGACTCCGATAATGGCATTCTGGGGTCTGGAGCTTAAGAAGGTGGTAAGGGTCTCGCAATGATTGTTGTTGATTGTCCGTCTGTACACTGTCCGATCCAGTAGCTGTCGGTCTGTTTTATCCTGGATCTCATCCGCGTAATTGAGAAAGTGCCTCCTGACATGCCTGGGAGCTGGCCTAGGCTGAAGCAGGTGTATGCATGGGTGAGAACTGCAGTAACACCCTAGCAGGAACTGCTTGCTGAGCAGTTTATTATGCTCCTTCACAGGTAGCATATCGGCCTCGTCGTAAAGATGTTGTATAGGGAACATCATTAGACATCCTGTCGCGGTTCTTATAGCAGTGTTATGGCAGGTCTGTAGCTTCGTCTACCGCGAATCACTGGTTCTAGGCGACCAGATCGACACCTATTGCTTTGAAAGTCGACAGCAACATTTCCTTGTCTTTGCCCCAAGTGCTGCCGGCAAGCGACTTGAGGACCTTGTTGCGATTCTGTACTTTAGTTGCAATAGCGGTAGTATGCGCTGAGAAGTAAAGGTCTCAAAGGTAACTCCCAATATTCAGGGGTTGCTTACAGTTGGAATTGGTGTATCATCGACTTTCACCTTAAGTTGCAGCTTGAACTCCTTTGTCCAGGTGAGGAAGAGGGACGGCGTGGATTTAGTGGGGGAAAGTTGTAAGTTCCTCGCATTGAAGAAGGGAGAAAGGCAGACGAGGTAGTCGTTTACCTTGAAGCACAGGCCATCAATGTCATTGCCCGATGCCATTATCGTGCAGTCGTCGGCGTAGGAGACCAGGAGACTCCCTCTGGTTCGAGATGTAGAAGTTAAAAAGCAAGGGGCACAACCCTGCGGAACTCCTTGTTTTATTTTCCTTAGTTTAGATATTTGGTCTCGACTCACTCAGGTAGTTCGCGGTCCACCTCTTCAGCCCTGGCGGGAGTGTCGACTGTAAAATCCGTTTTTAGGTCCAACGCTACTAGGACAGTCCTCTCGCAGGGCGGATAATCGTGTAATCCTATCACAATAACCGTTTGAAAATAATTTCGCTTTAATTGCCTAAGTTCCGTGTGCAACTTCTAGTAGTTCTTGCAGTCCACACATTTTTATA